>NC_059271.1:13007691-13020191 GCF_017591435.1 Portunus trituberculatus | reverse complement strand
TACTAGAGTTTTGGGGTAGTTTCTATATTTAGGGAATTTATTTTCATTCAAAATAGGACAATAGAGTAAATGTCAAGGTTGTATGGAACTCTTATGTAATATCTATACTAATCTAGTTTTCTTCAGCGAATTACGTTTTTTATTTCGTTATTTTTTTCTCTCTCCGACCTAAATTTATCTGAGACACTGAGTAATGCAGTCATTCAACAACTTTTCTTTGTCGGAGCAATATCTATATTTCTAAGCATTGAGCTGCTCAGTTTTCATAAAGGACGGTAGAAAGCAAAGCAAAGGTTCCGTAATTTCATTTTAATATTCATCATGACATGAATTTTATAAACGAACGGACAGTCCTGAAATGTGTCTCTGAATGCTACAATTGTCAAATTCTGGGAGGATATCCTGTTCAGAAATGTTTGTCATGTGATTTACTGGTTTTCCAATCATTCTACTAATCCAACAAAGGAAATGTGACTATCCTTGAATGTTCACACAAATCCAAAATAACTGAATAATTATAATAATAATAAAAAATAATATCAATAAAAATAATTTTTATAATGATATTAATAGCAATAATAATAATAGTAATAATAATGATAGTAATAATAATAATAATAATAATAATAATAATAATAATAATAATAATAATAATAATAATAATAATAATAATAATAATAATAATAATATTATTAATTACTATTATTATAATATTATTATTATTATTATTATTATTATTATTATTATTATTATTATTATTATTATTATTATTATTATTATTATTATTATTATTATTATTATTATTATTAACATTATTATTATTATTATTATTATTATTATTATTATTATTATTATTATTATTATTATTATTATTATTATTATTATTATTATTATTATTATCATTATTATCATTATTATTGCTATTGTTATTGTCATTATCATTATTATAAACAATAATGATAAAACAAGAAAAATAATTATATTAATGCTAATAATAATAATGATAATAATAATAATAATAATAATAATAATAATAATAATAATAATAATAATAATAATAATAATAATAATAATAATAATTACTATTATTACTAATGTTACTCTTGCTATTATTATTATTATTATTATTGTTATTATGATTATTATTATTATTATTATTATTATTATTATTATTATTATTATTATTATTATTATTATTATTATTATTATTATTATTATTATTATTATTATTATTATTATTATTATTATTATTATTATTATTATTATTATTATTATTATTATCATTATTATCATTATTATTGCTATTGTTGTTGTCATTATCATTATTATAAACAATAATGATAAAACAAGAAAAATAATTATATTAATGCTAATATTATTAATGATAATAATAATAATAATAGTAATAATAATAATAATAATAATAATAATAATAATAATAATAATAATAATAATAATAATAATAATAATAATAATAATAATAATAATAATAATAATAATAATAATAATAATAATAATAATAATAATAATAATAATGCTAATAATAATAATAATAACAATACATACATTGAAATATTCATACCCACAAACGTACATATACACATGCATACAAATGTATATATGCATACATACATATACATTTATTATTCTTTGAAATCTATATTATTTAACATATTTTACAACCATTTTCTTTATACTTTGGATATATCTTTAATTCATTCATTTAGGGACTATGTCAGCATCGCTTTTCATAAGAAAGAAGCCATCAATCCAATCCGTGACCGTCTCTATATTTTACATTAATATTAGCATTATTTCTAGTATTCTTTCCAGTCCATGAACTACTTTGTAAATATCTCCTTCCAATTTTTGCTTACGCGTACTCTTTGCGTCTCTTGTCCTCAGTATCACCTTAGTGTCTCTCTGTTATTATTGCAGATTTTTACCTTAAGTGGGTTCTAGCATACTTCCTTCAAATATTTCAAAGATACGTCAGGGAGGAAGAGTAAAAGGAGGATGACGAGGAAGAAGAGGAGCAGATACCAGTACGAGAAGTGGAGAAAAAGCCAACATGAGAAGACGAAGGAAAAGGAAAGAGAAGGAATAAGAGGAGGAAGAAGAGGAGGAAGGGTAGAAACGAGACCCCAAGAGTCGAGGATTCTGGGAGCGGTTCCTCAGATTGATGACTCATGATGACTGATGATTTGCCGGACGTGACTCGCTGACCAAAAGCTCAAGACCAAGAGGGGAGGAGAGATAGAGAGGAAGGAAGGGGGTAGGAAGAGGAGGATAGAGAAGGAGTTAAGGGACAAAAGGGAGAGAAAGGAATCCCGAGATTATGGAGAGAGGAAAAAACGGCAGATTGGATGTGGATATTGTAATAGTAAGGATTTAAAGAAACGATAAATGGAAGAAAGATGGAAACAGAAAAAAAAAATGAGGGGAGAAAAAGTTAGAATGTTAAGGATGGAATTAGTGTTTATGGGATGTGTAGAGAGAGAGAGAGAGAGAGAGAGAGAGAGAGAGAGAGAGAGAGAGAGAGAGAGAGAGAGAGAGAGAGAGAGAGAGAGAGAGAGAGAGAGAGAGAGAGAGAGAGAGAGAGAGAGAGAGAGAGAGAGAGAGAGAGAGAGAGAGAGAGAGAGAGAGAGAGAGAGAGAGAGAGAGAGAGAGAGAGAGATTATTCCATTATCTTAAAAAGCTAAACATAAACCACGTTTGAGTGAGACATACTAGTAAGCTAAGAATTTCCCTCCTTTCTGGCTTCACCAAACATAGGCACCTAAGCGCGCGTGCACACGTACATACACAAACACACAAACACACACACACACACACACACACACACACACACACACACACACACACACACACAAAGTTAATAAGAATACTAAGACAAACTTCCTCAAGGCAAGTACTTATCACCTCATAACTTTACATAATGAAGCACCCAGGTAAAAGGAGGCTCCACCTTTCTCCCTGATTAACCGTGAGTAACAGGTGTACTGCAAGTCACAGAGAGAGAGAGAGAGAGAGAGAGAGAGAGAGAGAGAGAGAGAGAGAGAGAGAGAGAGAGAGAGAGAGAGAGAGAGAGAGAGAGAGAGAGAGAGAGAGAGAGAGAGAGAGAGAGAGAGAGAGAGAGAGAGAGAGAGAGAGAGGAAGGGGAAGGTGTACGTCTGTGAGTGTTTGATGGAAGTGTGAGAAGAGCAAAGAGAAGGGGAAAGAAAAAAAGACTCATCAGCTGCAGCAGAAGGAGGAAGAGGTATGCCAAGACAGGTGAGGCGAGGCAGGTGCAGGGAGAGGTAGAGGAAGAGAGTGGAGAGATGTTAAAGGGTCCGCGTGAGAGTGAAAGTGAGACGATATTTTGGGTGGTGCTGATAACTGAGTGTAAATTTGAGAGAGAGAGAGAGAGAGAGAGAGAGAGAGAGAGAGAGAGAGAGAGAGAGAGAGAGAGAGAGAGAGAGAGAGAGAGAGAGAGAGAGAGAGAGAGAGAGAGAGAGAGAGAGAGAGAGAGAGAGAGAGAATGCTATGGTAGTTGTATCATCTTTATTTTCAGTTAGGTTAAGGTGTCCTAATGCTCAGTGAGATAGGTCCTAATGCTCAGTGAGATAGACGATGGAATGAAAGGGTGGAGATGGAAGGAAAGCGTCTGTCAGGAAACCGTACCAGCCTTCACCATTCTACATACCTGAGTGAGAACGTAAGCCTGTCATGACGAATGTAATCACAAACTTCTTTCGTAGCTTAGTCATGGGTGGGTCCTATATATAAGTCTCATTCGGTTCTTTCGATCTCTTGCGCTATCTTTTTGAGTCACATCCTGTTTACGTTATAGCACAGTTCCATCCCTTCATTTCATATCTCTAACTTCCTGATCTTCTTTCCTATTCTTTTCTTATTACGTTGCTAAAACAAACCACATACTCACACTCACAATCTCATTTACAATCACAGTGCACACCTTTACACTCTCAAACTCTAAACACCGATCCTGCAAAACACCAAAATCATCAAACACGCTTGATAAACACCAGAAGAACCCTTGCCAACAACTCTTAGGTCATTCACCCAGGAACACGCGCCAGTGATGTTCAAGTGGTTAAAAGGAACGTTTACCTAATGCTGCCTCCTTACGTGCTGACTAATCGGCTTCGCAAATGCAACTTATCAAACGAGGGGGTTCTGCATCACCTGCTCGATACCTTCTGGATCGCCGCCCAAGTCAAATACAGACGGCGCATCCACATTCACCAATATCATGCCAGCCACTCCCCCCTTTCTTTCTCTCTCTCTCTCTCTCTCTCTCTCTCTCTCTCTCTCTCTCTCTCTCTCTCTCTCTCTCTCTCTCTCTCTCAACAGCCGTGACACTCGACAGGGCTGTGAACCGCGAGATACACAACTAAAAGCAATTCTCAAAGCGTCACTCATGAGATACAACGTGAAGAGGAAACTAAAACAAATTATACACGTCATCGTTCCTTTAGCCCAAAATGTACCTGGCTGGCATCACATCTCTCGTTTCAGCGTGAGTTATTGAGAGCCTCTTCACTTTTTATATAGGTAATGAATTTTTGAAAGTGGCTAAGGCGGGAAGCGGGTGATGAATATGCTAATTTTTACCCCGCCCCACTTTCTCTCTCTCTCTCTCTCTCTCTCTCTCTCTCTCTCTCTCTCTCTCTCTCTCTCTCTCTCTCTCTCTCTCTCTCTCTCTCTCTCTCTCTCTCTCTCTCTCCTCTTTGCCACATTTATATTTCAAGCTCCTATTCTCGTCCTTACTCTTGCCACTTTTATGTCCCAAGTTCTTCTACTATTCTATCTTCTTCCTTCTGTAATTTTTGTTTTAACACTCCTCATCCATTTTCCCCATCAATCAAACTGTTTATGTGCCCCTATTATAGAATTTATTCTTATTTTTTAGGTGTCTCTTCTCTGCCAGTCAAACACATTTATTCATCTCGTAGAATGAATGAATAAAACAACTGCAGTTCGTTCATTTTCGTTTATTCCTCCCTCTTTCCATCTTTACCTCCTCCACTGCATTCAACTTTTCCTCCTCCACTTTGCCTTGCCCTTCGTCAAGTCTCCGCCTGCTGGCCCACAAGAAGCAAACATGCCAGAAATTTCGTTTTCTTTTTCTTTTTTTTTTTTTTTTTTGCCTTTCCATAATTTTTTCTTTGCTTGCAATTGCGCTTTTTAAAGAATTAACATATTCTGAAAATTTGTATACTTTTAGGCACGGCACATTCCAGAGGCTTCAAAAAATACATTTTTTTTTTTAACTACCCAGACTTGAACGTGAACAACATAGACACAAGTGAAAAAAAAAAAAGATAAAAACGGATGAGTAAATAAAGTTAAAATTGTACTATTTTTATGTTAACTCACAGTATCTTGAAAAATTAACATGTAAAATCATAATAGAAGAAAGAAGCAAGTAGAAGAGGACGCTTTGAAAATCTATTGAAAGCAAATGAAGGAACAAGTAAATGTGATAATTATCATAAGAAAATTTCTATGATAACTATCAATGTCTGGATTTCCTTACTTCAGGTGAATTTATAAGAAGCAAGAGGGAAAAAGGGCAATACAAGAAGGAGAAAGAATAGGAAAGAAAGCTAAAAACTTGTAAATTAAATAAAGGAATGAATAGTGAAATTACTGATATTATTAAGCTTGGGAATGAGAGAATAAACAATTAATGAGGACGGGAAAATAGAAGAAGAGGCCCGAAATTTGAATGAATTTGGAAAGAAAAGTGAAGCAAGGATAGTAAGGGCTGGGAAATCGTAAGTACAAAAAAAAAAAATAGAAGCAAATGTGTGCATAGGAAGTGAACGTGTTAACAAGGGAAGGTTGTCCAGAAAATGAGCGAAGGTAAGGAAAGTTAGGTTGGGAAGGAACCCTAAAGGAGCATGATGATTAGAAAGGAGGAGGAGGAAGAGGAGGAGGAGGAGGAGGAGGAGGGGGATGAGGAGGACAAGAAGGAGGAGGATAATAAGAAAGAGGAATAGAAGAAAAAGGAAACAAAAAGTAGAAGAAGAAAAAGAAAAACAACAAAAGCAACGAAAAGAAAATAGTAAAAACAAGAACAAGAACCAAAATAAGAACAATAAACACAAAAGGGACCAAGATCAAGAAAAGAACACGTTAAATCAGAAGCGAAGAAGAGGATAAACGAGAGGAAGAGTAAGGGAAGAGGAGGAGGAAGATAATGAAGAGGAAGAGAAAGGACGTACGGTGAGACTAAATCAACACGTCACTGGCTGGATCTTCTCGCCCTGGAATCCACAAACACTGCAATGTTGATCCTAAAGTTAAATTCCCAAGAACACAAAGGCACCCATCTTGTCACACTACTCCAATTCCAGCCCATTCCAACACATTCCTACAACTATTCCAATCAACTTACATTTCCATTCTAATCAACTCCTACCCATATTCCAATAAACTTCCACACCTATTCCAATTCCCTATTCCAAGTCAATTCAGCCAGTTTCCACCCCTTATCCAGCTAATTCTAGCATGTTACTACCCATATTTCAACTGATTCCAGCACATTCCCATCCCTCTTCCAACTTACTCCATCGCATTCCCATCTTTATTTCAACTTGCTCTAGCTCATTCCCATTCCTAGCGTAATATTTTCCTATCAATTTTAGTAATTTCCCATCACTTTTGCAATCACTCCTTATTCCTTCCAACTCACTATTGTCATGTACTCCAGCCTACTTCAATCCTCATTTCAAGTTTTCCCGATCCAACTCAGCCCACCTCATTCTCACCCATATTCCAAATAACTGCAGCCCATTCCCACCACCATTCCACTCCTCTTTAGCTCCATCCTACTCATTATTCTAGCCAACTCTAAACCACTTCCTTCACTATTCCAATCAACTTTAGCCTTTGTCCACTCATATTCAAACCTATTCTAAATCACTTTCACTACTATTCCAGACCACGATAGGTCGCTTCCACTCGTATTCCAACTCTTTCTAAGTCCTACCACAATTTAAATCGAAAGCAGCCGACCTTACTTCTCATTCTAACATATTCTTATCCAATCCCACCTACATTTCAGTCCACTTCAGGTCATTCTCACCATTCTTCCACAGCACATTTGTCTTTTCCCGCCACCTATTCCAACCGACTGCAGGCCATTAACGCTTTTATTCCCATGCATTCCAGCTCTTTCCCATCTCAGCTCCAAATCATCCTATTTTCCTCGTGCCCAACATTCCAACTCGTCAGCCATGCCAACCCCCTCCAGCCCATTCTCACTTCAGTTTCAATCCACCCAAACCCCATTCCTATCCACTATTTTAGCCAAACCAAGCTCACCCCCACTTATATTTCAACTAACTCCAGCCCACTTCAACTATATACTATTCCATATCATTCCTTTCCCTTCTCTATTCCACCCCATTACAATCTATTCCCAACTGTTTTCTGACCCATCTTACTTGGTTTCCTCCCTTATTACAAGCCACTTTAGCCCTTTTATCATCCCTATTCCAATACATTCCACCCCATCCCTACCTCAGTTAAAAACCATCCCAGCCCTACATCTATTTCAACACATTCAAACCCCCTACTCAAACATACATAACCCTATTTTCACCCCATTCCAACTCCTTTTCATCTCTATTCCTAGCCTCTCACCCATATTCCTTCTGCACCACACTGATCTAATTTCCCTTTCACATCTCCATTATCTTCACTCTTGACAAAATCCATATCTTGAACCGGATCTTCCACGTTCTTATTCCAACTTGTGCTTTTTATCCCCTACCCTTCCAGCTTCGCCCAGTCCCACCACGTCCCATCCGGTCAGCCCAAGCTCCAGAGAGACATTCACACCCTCGGGAAGTGACAGGTGGGATAATGGCACTTCCCTAGATTATTCAGAGGTGTAATTTGCATATCCATTGCTATTGCCGCTTCGAGATGGGAGTAAGCCCTTGTGAAAGAAGCTCTTAATTTTGGGAGAAAATGGTGGTATTGATGATAGAGGGAAGAAATGAATGAAAGAAGAAAGATAGGCAGAAAGAAAGGAAAGAAGGATGACATGGGACACAAGAAAGGAGGGAGAGGCAAAGGAAACTCTGTATGGAGGAGATTCATGAACTGGATGATGAGAGTGACTGGCACGAGAAAAGTGGCTACAAATGGTGCGGGGTAGGTAATATTGGCGAGGAATGCTGTGTGTGTGTGTGTGTGTGTGTGTGTGTGTGTGTGTGTGTGTGTGTGTGTGTGTGTGTGTGTGTGTGTGTGTGTGTGTGTGTGTGTGTGTTTCACTGTTTGATCTCCTGCAGTCTCTGACGAGACAGCCAGACGTTACCCTACGGAACGAGCTCAGAGCTCATTATTTCCGATCTTCGGATAGGCCTGAGACCAGGCACACAACACACACCGGGACAACAAGGTCACAACTCCTCGATTTACATCCCAAACCTACTCACTGCTAGTTGAACAGGGGCTAGACGTGAAAGGAGACACACTGAAATATCTCCACTCGGCCGTGGAATCGAACCCCGGTCCTCTGGCTTGTAAAGCCAGCGCTCTAACCACTGAGCCGTGTGTGTGTGTGTGTGTGTGTGTGTGTGTGTGTGTGTGTGTGTATGTATGTCTGAAGTGTTGGATGTATTGCTTAGAGGATGTCTCGCTTGGTAATAAATGCAATTGAAAATACTAAAGAACGTTGGAATTATAAATACATGAAATATAAATAACATGACACATAAAGTACGCAAAATATTTTTTGAGTAGAAAAATATATACACGATTCATAAATCGAGATATAAAACCGGTACTAAGATATCATTACAATAAAACGAATAGATATTCGCGATAAAAGAAGCTCAGAGACTCCGCCACATTTCAATTTCTTGTGGGGAAAATATGAAAGTCAAACGAGATTTCCGCTCACATTTACGTTAAGTCCTATACGTTTCAACAAGAACATAAGTTGGTGTTCCATGACTACTTTGAGGCAACACGTACGTGTAAATGATACAAAAACCTTTCCAATCATAATTTTAAAATTCTATTACCATAATGCTCTTATCAATTATTTATCATCAGCACGTATTACGGTTAAAAGACTGATGATAAAATTCCATTACGTAACAAAATTACATGATTTTTAAGTACTCTTATATCTACTGAACCTTCATGTGTGTGATAACCATTTGAGTTCATGCTTTAAACTCATCAAAAAGCTAATAGCAAATATTTATTACCTATATATATATATATATATATATATATATATATATATATATATATATATATATATATATATATATATATATATATATATATATATATATATATATATATATATATATATATATATATATAAACAAAACTATGCTGTCTTATATAAACTCTCAGTCAGCGAGAAGATAACACGCAGTAAAAATTGACTTAGACGAGATCAAACGGATATTGAAACAAGGCTTGTTCGTACACTAGACTTTCACAGCTTCTTGCACGGGGTCACCAATACATAGGCAGAGTGGAACGAGGAAGCCGTTACTGCTGATGCCTCGCTCTCACAATTAGATGAATAACAAGAGGTGTTGACATACACAAACGTTGATATTTCTTTATATTACAATATGAGTAATTTGTTTTTACCATTCTCTATTATATATGGAAATCAATATACAAGCATCACTTTCTTATTAGGTCTCTTAGTTTTGTTTTTCTTCCCTTCTCCTTAAAGAAATCTTACTATAAAAAAGAGTGTTCGTGTGTGTGTGTGTGTGTGTGTGTGTGTGTGTGTGTGTGTGTGTGTGTGTGTGTGTGTGTGTGTGTGTGTGTGTGTGTGTGTGTGTGTGTGTGTGTGTGTGTGTGTGTGTGTGTGTGTGTGTGTGTGTGTGTGTGTGTGTGTGTGTGTGTGTGTGTGTGCCACTAGAATAGATAATGATATTTAGGCTTTTTTCTTTTCCCCTAACTCTGGGGCCTCCTCATCACTACTACTAGATATTCACTTTCTTTTATTTTATGGGTCTGCACTCTCTCTCTCTCTCTCTCTCTCTCTCTCTCTCTCTCTCTCTCTCTCTCTCTCTCTCTCTCTCTCTCTCTCTCTCTCTCTCTCTCTCTATCTATCTATCTATCTATCTATCTATCTATCTATCTATCTATCTATCTATCTATCTGAACCCTATCTTAACTAGGACAACAAATCCCTTCTCGCTTGCTATTCTTTTTTTAACCCACCTGATCCTTTGAGTAATTAGCTATACACACACACACACACACACACACACACACACACACACACACACATACACATCCCTTCTAAGAAAAGACTTGGTTGGTAATCTTTTTTCTGTCTAAAAAAAACTCTATATATACGCCCTGCTATGATCTGAAGGTTTATGTTTTCACTCTCATAATGCAACACTCCATTTGCAATTTAAAGGAAGAGGAGGAGGAGGAGGAGGAGGAGGAGGAGGAGGAGGAGGAGGAGGAGGAGGAGGAGGAGGAGGAGGAGGAGAGGAGGAGGAGGAGGAGGAGGAGGAAGAAGAGGAAGAAGAGGAAGAGGAAGAGGAGGAGGAGGAGGAGGAGAAGGAGGAGGAAGAGGATATGGAGGAGGAGGAGGGGAAAAGGAGAAGATTGAAATGAAAACAATACTATATAAATTACCAAGAATATGAAATTTATAGGTATGGAAAGGTAAAAGGCGAAAAGGGAAAGAAATAATGAAACATAAAGCTGAGATGAGAGAGAGGGAGAGAAGGAGGTGGAAAAGTAGTTGGAAAAGGAAGGATAAAGCATGAGGAGGAGGAGGAAGAAGGAAGAGGAGGAGGAAGAGGTGCTGGTGGTGGTGGTGGTAGTCGCCGTTTCGCTATATAACAAAAATAATTGACACGGATACTTGAGGAAAAAATAGACATGCGAACTTTTATCATACTCTTCTCCATAAACTAAATGTAAGTGTGTGTGTGTGTGTGTGTGTGTGTGTGTGTGTGTGTGTGTGTGTGTGTGTGTGTGTGTGTGTGTGTGTGTGTGTGTGTGTGTGTGTGTGTAACCCTGAACATCTGTTACTTGCTCTCAAAAGGTAGCATGACATTTCATCTCTCTCTCTCTCTCTCTCTCTCTCTCTCTCTCTCTCTCTCTCTCTCTCTCTCTCTCTCTCTCTCTCTCTCTCT
Source organism: Portunus trituberculatus (assembly GCF_017591435.1). Taxonomy (NCBI): domain Eukaryota; kingdom Metazoa; phylum Arthropoda; class Malacostraca; order Decapoda; family Portunidae; genus Portunus; species Portunus trituberculatus. The sequence continues at coordinate 13,009,035 of NC_059271.1, read as the reverse complement.
CTCTCTCTCTCTCTCTCTCTCTCTCTCTCTCTCTCTCTCTCTCTCTCTCTCTCTCTCTCTCTCTCTCTCTCTCTCTCTCTCTCTCTCTCTCTCTCTCTCTCTCTCTCTCTCATCTCCGCATCTCCAAGTATTGATCTCGCTTTGCCCTCCTCTCATTAACCATTCATTATCCTTCGATCCACTGCCTGCTTACCTTTGGCTCTCCTCTCACGGCCTTCTCTTTACATTCCACTTTCTCTACATTTACTTTCCTCTCTTGTCCCTTCAACAATGAACACCCTACACTGCCGATCCTCTGTTCACAATGCTCTTTACCTCACTCAAATATTCTTGACCTTTCACCTACTGGTGAATCCGTTTTCCTCGAGTTTTGACACCTGCAGCAGTTATAAGAGCTTACCTGTGTGTGTTTACTTGTTTTCCGTGTGCCAGTCCTCTTTTTTTTTTCATCTCGATGTTAATGTTTCAGGAACCAAATCACACACCTATCTCTACCAGGCTTAACTCGTGTGTGTGTGTGTGTGTGTGTGTGTGTGTGTGTGTGTGTGTGTGTGTGTGTGTGTGTGTGTGTGTGTGTGTGTGTGTGTGTGTGTGTGTGTGTGTGTGTGTGTGTGTGTGTGTGTGTGTGTGTGTGTGTGTGTGTGTGTGTGTGTGTGTGTGTGTGTGTGTGTGTGTGTGTGTGTGTGTGTGTGTGTGTGTGTGTGTGTGTGTGTGTGTGTGTGTGTGTGTGTGTGTGTGTGTGTGTGTGTGTGTGTGTGTGTGTGTGTGTGTGTGTGTGTGTGTGTGTGTGTGTGTGTGTGTGTGTGTGTGTGTGTGTGTGTAATCTACCAAGAAAGAGGTAGCACGCTCATTTAGATCAAAGTCAGACTATCTTGACATAACTTATAAAAGCATATTTAAATGGGAAAGCTGGAGAACTGGAAGGAGGAGGAAAAGGAAAAGGAAGATGAAGGAGAGGAATATGAGGAAGAGAAGGAGGAAGAGGAGCAAAAGGAGAAGCAGCGGAAAGTGGTCTTAGTAGGGGCGTTGGGAATAGTAATAGACGATGAAAACACTTTATGAAAATAATGATTATGAAATGAACAGCGAGGAGAGAAAAAGAACGTGAAAGGAGGATAGAGGGAGCAAACATGCACCCAATTCTCCATCTTTCTCACTTTCATCCTTCGGTGGAAGGAGTGCATGATTTATATCCAACGCTCGCTTTAATAAATTAGGCCGAGTAGGAGCGATGAGTATCCTTCATCACAGCGTTAAGTCTAGTAAGTGTTTCGTCAATTTTGGCCATGCACTTGTGACTAAATATGCGAGTCTTATCCTTGGTGCTGCAAAATCTTGAAATAG
>NC_059271.1:12997691-13002691 GCF_017591435.1 Portunus trituberculatus | reverse complement strand
TCAGGAAGGACTCGATTCCTTTTACCATTACTGTGAAGGGGTCAACAGTAAGTCATCGATTACCCATCCATCAATTAGGTCTCTTTTATCTGCTTAATTTCATTTGTTGGAAACTAATTACTTTTCTTTCTATGAAATATAGCACCATCAAGTAACAGATAATATCAAGTGAACGTGTTCGTTATTCTTGTTTGAACAATGGCAATTGGGAATAAATACTTGTAAGATGTTTTAAGTGAATTCACAATATTTGAGTTAACGACGCTTGATTAAAAACAGTTCCAGATATTCATTAGACAGATCAATTTCAAAAGAAATGTTTGTTTTCATTTATTTACCATTGTCTCTTGTGATACTTGTTTGGTTGAGAGGAGGAGGATGAAGAAAAAGAAGAGAAGAAAGAAAAGGAGAAGGAGGAAGAGGAGAAAAAAAGGAAAAATAGGAGGAGGAGGATGAGAAGGAGGAGGAGGAGGAGTAGAGGGAGATGAAAAATGAGAGAAGAAGCATTTAATTACTATGTGATTTTTTTTTCATTTTCGCTAGCATCCCCAGCAATTACTTACCTCTAATTACACTTGTATATGAAAATAAAGCAAACATATCAAAGTCAGACAGTCAGAAAGATAAGGAAAGAAAAAATAATGAGATGAAAGAAACAAGACAAGATAGAGAAAACGAAAAAGAGAAATCACAGAAGGAAAATAAGGAAAAAGGAAAGAAAAAAAATCATAAAACTAACGTAAGGAAAAAAAAACAGACATATTAAGTCCAAAACGAAGAAGGTAGAAAAGAAAATGAGACAAAAAGAAAATTCGCAACAAAAATAGCATATGATAAAAATAAAGATGAAACAAAACCTAAACAAATCATAGAATAAGAAAAGGAACTTAAAGAAGACGACGACAAAGAGAAATGATTAAGAACGAAGAAAAAATAATTCCACAGTTCGCCCCCTATCACACATCACTTGCTCTGCACACTGACGGGAAGGATAGTGTCTGTTTACGTGGACCAGTAGACAGAGAAACGACAGAGCAGGCCTTGGTGGTTGTTGGGAGGAGGGAAAGAAGTGGTAATGGTAGTGATTATGGTGGTGGTAGTGATGGTGGTGATAATTATGAGTTAGATACTGCATATAAACACCACACACACACACACACACACACACACACACACACACACACACACACACACGGCCATGATCGCTAACATTTTTCAGATAAATCATTTCCACTGTCGACGGATATCTGACATAATCATATTTTCCTCATATAAATTCCAATTCCTCTTTTTCCTATTAATCTATCAGGCCTTGTTTTGCGTTTTTTTCCTAAAATAAATTCGCTTCGCAAATCTCTCTCTCTCTCTCTCTCTCTCTCTCTCTCTCTCTCTCTCTCTCTCTCTCTCTCTCTCACCATTTAATTATAGCAAACATAATGGACGTTTACAATATACATGTAATGGTCTTGCGGTCAGAGAGAGAGAGAGAGAGAGAGAGAGAGAGAGAGAGAGAGAGAGAGAGAGAGAGAGAGAATCCTACTACGCATAAACCGAGTAATCACTGGTGTAGTAAAGATATGACGCACGCAGTGGCCGTGACGCAGAGATGGGGGAGGTTTGTGACGCAGCGAAGGAGGGGTAAGACTGAGGGAGTGAGGGAGAGACGACCCAAGGGGAGAGGGAAACGGAGCAGAGAGAGAGAGAGAGAGAGAGAGAGTTGGGGCTAGGTGAATGACGCAGAGGGAGGGAGGAGGAGAGAGGAGAAAGAGAGGAGACAGGAGGATGAGGAGGAAAAGGATGATCCACTGGAGTTCAGAAATGGAAGTAAGGAGAGAGGAAGAGAGGGATAGAGAAAGAGAGAGGGGGGGAGAAGAGGGAGAAGAAAAGGGGGGAGGATTGTGACGCAATGATTAGTGATTCGAATAAATTTCTTTTTTTTGGGGGGATGTGAAAGGAGGAGGAGGAGGAGGAGGAGGACGTAAGGTAGGAGGAGGAATAGGAAAATGCAGGGTGAGTGACGCAAAAGTAGAAAAAATGAGACCATAGAACTTTACGTTAAATATTCTCTCTCTCTCTCTCTCTCTCTCTCTCTCACACACACACACACACACACACACACACACACACACACACACACACACACACACACACACACACCAGAAAACCATGTAGTAATGCAGAATAGTCGGTGCAGACATGAATGAAAAGAAGGGACACAGGGGAAGAAAAATAAAAAACGAAGAAAAGCAACAAGGGAGACATCGAGAGAATAATGGAGAAAGGAGAGGGAATAGGAAGGGAATGGGTGAGTGAGAGGAGTGAGAGGAGGGTGTTGCGTGAGCTATAACTCGTGTGGTAAGGCGGGAAAGAGGTAAAGAGAGGAAAAAAAATACAAAGACGCTAAAACAGACGCAATAAACAAGATGGGAAAGGAAAAAGAAAAAAAAAAGAGCCCACGGTTGGTCTCAAGGCTTAAAGGTTATTTCTGATGCCCATTTGACCTGACATGACGTGACTTGACCTGACCTAATTCCCTGCTTCTGAATCGCTAGGGACACCTAACGTAAACTACTCCAATAACTCTCTCTCTCTCTCTCTCTCTCTCTCTCTCTCTCTCTCTCTCTCTCTCTCTCTCTCTCTCTCTCTCTCTCTCTCTCTCTATATATATATATATATATATATATATATATATATATATATATATATATATATATATATATATATAACAAATAAATCGTGTCTCTTTATCTACCCTTGACCTCACTTGACCTAACATGACTTGCGAAGATGACCAAACAAATTCTTTATTCTCCACCATGGCATGCATGGCCTTCGCTGAGAAAATAAAAGATATGACTGCAATGAGCCACCAGTGACCAGTGATGACCTGGAAACCTTGTAGTTTCGCTTCTAGGAAAGCAATATTTACCTCATTATCATCATTACTTCCCTCTTTTATTTAACTGAGGTCACTCCTGTCGTAAATTAGCGTCACCTGCAAGATCATGGTCAGGTGACAAACTGAAATCACGTTGTTGACTTTACGCGTATATATATATATATATATATATATATATATATATATATATATATATATATATATATATATATATATATATATATATATATATATATATATATATATATATATATATATATATATATATATATATATATATAAACAAACGAGCACACAAACACATTTTTTTTTCTCTTCCTTACAGAGTGACGTTAGAATATCCACCAGTCCACGTATGAATTCTTTCCCGTTCACCCTTTAGGATAACACAAACACACACACACACACACACACACACACACACACACACACACACACACACACACACACACACACACATTTCTTTCCATTGCGCATTGACATATCCAACGCCTGCACACTCAAGCCCTTCCCACGCCTCTCCCCACGTCTCTCTCTCTCTCTCTCTCTCTCTCTCTCTCTCTCTCTCTCTCTCTCTCTCTCTCTCTCTCTCTCTCTCTCTCTCTCTCTCTCTCACACACACACACACACACACACGGCCGGTAGCTCTGTGGTTAGAGCGCTGGCTTCACAAGCCAGAGGACCAGGGTTCGATTCTCCGGCCGGGTGAAGATATTTGGGTGTGTCTCCTTTCACCTGTAGCCCCTGTTCACCTAGCAGTGAGTAGGTACGGGATGTAAATCGAGGAGTTGTGATCTTGTTGTCCCGGTGTGTGGTGTGTGCCTAGTCTGAGTCAGGCCTATCCGAAGATCGGAAATAATGACCTCTGAGTTCGTTCCGTAGGGTAACGTCTGGCTGTCTCGTCAGAGACCGCAGCAGATCAAACAGTGAAACACACACACACACACACCTTACTATCTACCTGTTTTCTCATTCTTCATAACATAAGCTACGGCCTGAACCACATCACTTCTTCACAAACACTCCCACAGACATAGATAGGTAGATAGATAAATGGATATTGTCCACATAGAATCATATATTTATGGAAGTAATCCAACACTTTTGGTCCAAATTGATAATTAGAAATCGATATAGAAATTATAACATTTGTAAAATTACTACGAGTTCAAAATAAGGTTACGTGTTGTCCACAAATCAATAGAGCACTAACTATTAAACCAACAAAACATCTAATAATAATGCAAACTCGTTTGTCAAAACAAAAGAATATATAAATTCTTAAAAAGTATTATTTTTGGAGCAAACTAACATTTTAAAACAAAACACAAACCTTCCTCAATGAATTCTTATATAAAGAAAAATAAAGGCAGATAAAAAAAAGAGGCATTAATAAAACAGAAAAAACAATAAGAATTTGTCTTAGCATTAATACAAAGACAAACTTTTATGTACATTCCCGCACACAGTTCTATAGTCAGATCTGTTTTTCATTAAATCATTTACTGTTGTTACATTATAAACTATTTTTACTTAAGTAGAAACAAGACAGCTTTCGATAACATGTGTCTCTGTTTGTATTAGTTCGCATGGACATAATCTTTCTTCCATTGGCAGGCGTCTCCTTCCTCGTATGTTCCAACGTCCTTTTTTTTTATTGCAAGTGAGTATGCACTGAGACGTAGTTTTGTTCATGATATTAATTGAATGATGTTGACAATGATGTTTTTTTGCACAGATGTCATGTACTATTAAATATGGGTTAATCATTCTATGAAAGAGTAGCCTGTTTGATACTGAGTTCATAGTACGTAATTTCACTTCCTATTTGAATGTGGCAATATCATCACTGTCACTGAAAGCCAACTCTGTGATGTATCTGGGAACAACATCATTTCATCCGAGTGCAGCTATGATCGTCTACAACAGCGGATCGTCACACACACACACACACACACACACACACACACACACACACACACACACACACACACACAGCTCAGTGGTTAGAGCGCTGGCTTCACAAGCCAGATGACCGGGGTTCGATTTCCCGGCCGGGTGGAGATATTTGGGTGTCTCTGCTTTCACGTATATCCCCTGT
>NC_059271.1:12987691-12992691 GCF_017591435.1 Portunus trituberculatus | reverse complement strand
AGCATACGACAGTGGTGGTGAATTACACAAACACACATACACATACACACACACACACACACACACACACACACACACACACATGACTGTACAGATATACATTTTAAAGTACCAGTGCGCAATCCCACCTTAGTGGAACCTTTATCAGGCACAAGTAAACACAAAAATAAAGTTAGTAATAACGTCTATCATCATTAGGAGGCCGGCTTTAATTACCATGCCTGTAGTAGAATAACGAGGGACTGCATTAAATACGTCCTGCTCTTCTTTATGTTGATGATAAAACTCCATTAAAAATTTGATAGCATAATATATGCTTTCAGTAATTTACAAAGAGCTTAAGGATAAGATGTAGTAGCGAAAGGCGTGGGGAATTTTTCTGTTTCTCTTCAGTAGAGAGTGAAGTCCAGTGAGGTGAAGGGAAACAAAGTAATGCATGGGAAAGAAGACATAAAATATAAAAGAAAATAAACGAAAAATATCAGAAAGTACGAAAACTATTGAGAAGTGTAAAAACGTAGAAAGAAACGAGAAAACAAACAGAAAATTGAAAATAATAACATACCAAAACTATGAGAGAACAAGAGACAAAGTAACTGTAGATCTGAAAAAAAAACATGGAAAAGAAACAAGTGTAACAAAAAAAAATGATAAAGCAATGAAAAAATATAAAAAAAACGAGATAAAGGAAAAAAACTAAAAAAATAATAACAAAGAACTAAAAAAGCAAGTCGTAATAACTTTTGTTCAATGACTGATGATGGTAAGAATAATAAAAACAATGATAGATAATAAAAGCTTCTCAACAACCCACATCAGTCCATCCACCCATTTACCATACCGTCCATCACACACACACACACACACACACACACCTCAAGGTCGAAGGGAACGATGTGGTGACCTTGAGATTATATGAAAGCAATATGTACTGAAGGAGAAACACTCGTGAGGGAAAGATAGACAAGGTGAGCGGGAGAAGTGGGAGAGAGGGAGAAGAGACACCTTAGGACGAATGAAAGCGGAGGGTTATTAAATACCACGCGTTGCTGTCAGAGAGAGAGAGAGAGAGAGAGAGAGAGAGAGAGAGAGAGAGAGAGAGAGAGAGAGAGAGAGAGAGAGAGAGAGAGAGAATGAGGAAAGGAGGGAAGGATAGAGGAAGGGAGGAGCTGTCAGCTTTAACCTGTACCATGGAACAAAGGACGAGGGATTACTGGCCAGGTGCTGCTATGAGGGCAATGGGCGTGGCTGATACTCACATACACACACACACACACACACACACACACACACACACACACACACACACACACACACACACACACACACACACACACACACACACACACACACACACACACACACACACACACACACACACACACACACACACACACACACACACACACACACACACACACACACACACACACACTGGAACTCTTAGTATACTCAGCTAACTTTTTTCCGCAAACACACACACACACACACACACACACACACACACACACACACACACACACACACACACACACACACACACACACACACACACACGTACACAGATTATTTGGCTTATTGATGTCAACAATTCTTACTTATTTTTTGCCCACACGAATGAAATGAGCAATGCGTGCGGCGCCTGTGTAATTGGAAAAAAAAAAAAAAAAACGGAGGATAAAGGCGAGTCCATTGATAGGAAAGGAGGGGAAGCAAAACAGCAAAAGTCTTCTCTTCCCCTCTTTTCCTTACTATCCATCAGATTTGCCTATCCCTGATCCACTCTTCCATGTCTCATCCCCGCAATGCCCCACCCCTCCATGCTCGTCTCTTCTCTATCCAGCCTCGCCCTGCCCTGTCCCAGTCTCGCGTGCGTGAAAAGAAAAAGGAGTGAACAGTAATTATGCATGTACCCTCCCCCCCCCATTGAATATTAATGATGGTGATTGACGGTGATATTAATGCTGGTGATATTTGGTTACGGAGGACATGATGATGGTGATGGTGATGAGGAGTGACATGATGCTTCTGCGGCTGCTGATGATTATTGTACTGTTATTGTTGCTATAAATATTACTTCAAACACTGCTGCTACTACTGCTACTAGTAGTAGTACTAGTAGTAGTGGTAGTGACAAATTTTGTAGTTAGACTACAGCTACCGCTACCACTACTTCTACTACTACTACTACTACTACTACTACTACTACTACTACTACTTACCACCACCACCACTTACTGCTACTGCTGCCACTGCTACTGCTACTGCTGCTGCTACTGCTGCTGCACTGCTGCTGCTGTTGCCACTGGCACTGTTGCTGCTGCTGCTGCTGCTGCTACTGCTGCTGCTGCCACTGCTCACTGCACTGCTGCTGCTGCTGCTGCTGCTGCTGCTGCTGCTGCTGCTGCTGCTGCTGCCACTGCTGCTGCTGCTGCTGCTGCACTGCTGCCACTGCTGCTGCTGCTGCTGCTGCTACTGCTACTGCTGCTATTACTGCTACTATCTCAACAACTACTACTACTATTGGTACTAGGTGCCTCAATTACTACTACTCATACTACCGAGAAACTCTGTAGTTAGACGTTATGATATAATTGTAAACCCATTAGTGTGTGTGTGTGTGTGTGTGTGTGTGTGTGTGTGTGTGTGTGTGTGTGTGTGTGTGTGTGTGTGTGTGTGTGTGTGCGCGCGTCTGCGTGAGAGAGAGAGAGAGAGAGAGAGAGAGAGAGAGAGAGAGAGAGAGAAAGACTGGTCTAAATCCCTCTTCCTAAAATGCTTCTTCAGGAGTTATAACTAACACCACCACCACTATCACCACCATCTCTACCACCACTACCACCATCACCACCACCACCACCACCACCACCACTACCCCCTCCTCCTCCTCAGCCTCCATTCCTCTCCGATAATATTCTCTGAACGCTTTCTAATGTCAGGACGTTTGGTGGGGAGGGGTTGCGGGAGGAAGGGCTAAGCGGGCTATCGGGAAGAGTGGGGTGGGGGTAGGTATCGGCACCTTTACTGAGTTGCCGATAGACGAATCCTGAGCCGAGAGAGCCATAATGCCCTCGATGCTGCCGCGGGACTCCTGATGGTGACCTGATGGTGATGATGCCCTGATGGTGATCCTGGAGGCAGTAGTGGTGGTGATCGTGGTGATGGTGTAGTTTTTATAGGCGATAGCAATGCGAAGTTATGGTGATGATGGTCAAGAATGGTGAGGATTGTAGTGGTGTTTAAAGAAATTATTATGGTGAATGAGAATTATAATTATGAAAACTCTCTCTCTCTCTCTCTCTCTCTCTCTCTCTCTCTCTCTCTCTCTCTCTCTCTCTCTCTCTCTCTCTCTCTCTCTCTCTCTCTCTCTCTCTCTCTCTCTCTCTCTCTCTCTCTCTCTCTCTCTCTCTCTCTCTCATAAGAACCCCAAAATTAAATAAGACACTATCGATTTGACATAATTATTACTAACACCAACACCAACAACAACACCACACGCACCCACACACACCCATCCTCTACCACCATACACCACACACATATACCATTCACCTCCTTTTCTTCCCCTTACTGCACTACTTTGAAGGCAGACTAGTGGGGGGGGAGGGACCGCAAGGAAGGAAGGGAAGGAGGAGGAGGAGGAAGAGGAGCCAAAACAAACGGTAAGGAAAAACTGAACCTCAGCAGCGTTTGGCTTAAACAGCTTTGTTTTCTGGAGAACGAGGCTGACGACGATGTTTGTTTGTAAGGAAAACAGGGCGAGGTGTTGGCGAAGGCTGGGGTGCACGAGGAGGTAGTGAAGAGGTACAGGAAGGATGCAAGGGAGGAAGGGTTAAGCGAAGGTAAGTTAAGAAGATGGCAAAGGGGAGAAAACAAGAGATGCAAGGGAGGTGTAAAAAAGGGAAGGGGAGTAAACAGGGTGTTAAAAGGAAGTAGGAAAAGAGACAGGAGAGAGAGAGAGAGAGAGAGAGAGAGAGAGAGAGAGAGAGAGAGAGAGAGAGAGAGAGAGAGAGAGAGAGAGAGAGAGAGAGAGAGAGAGAGAGAGAGAGATTGTGGCAAAGATAGGAAAGGTAAAATAGAATATCGAAGAGAGGGAAGGACAGATGTGACGAAGGAAAGGGCATACGTAAGAAGGAGAAAGATTGAGAAAATTACGAAAAATAAAAACATAATAGTAAAATTACAATAACGGGTGGAGAAAGGGATAAAAGAAAATAGGGAAGATGATAAATGAAAATGGAATAAAATAAGTGATTAAAAGCAAAAAGCATGAAAATACAGCTAGAATGAGAGAAGTAGAGTGGTATAAAAAGAATGGAGTAAAGGAGATAATGAAAAGAGAAGAGAGTAGGAGAGCCATGACACTAAAAATATGATAAAATCTACGGTAAACAAATTCACAAAACGGAATAAAGAATAAGGGAAAGAGGGAGACATGAAAGGGGAAGATAAATAATAGCAAACAAACAGACACTCCTGTTGAAAAAGAGTGATTGCTGAACGAAACACAGAGAATATGAACGCAAAGATTAAGTAAACGAACACATGAATAAGTAGAGTGCATAAAAAATTAACTACAAGTAAAGAAATTCATAAATAAACCAGCGTATACATAACGAATGTCTAAATAAACATACAAAGATAGAAAGAGAGAGACTTAAAGAGCGAGAAAGACGGCGAGTCAGACGTTTGAAAGAAAGTGAGAGTGCTTGGCAAGGGAGCGAAAGAGAGAGAGAGAGAGAGAGAGAGAGAGAGAGAGAGAGAGAGAGAGAGAGAGAGAGAGAGAGAGAGAATACCAGATCTCGTGTGTATTAATATCTCGCTGAACTCTCTCCCCACCTGGCCTGAGAGACAACGAGTTAGGTATTCCCTCTCCCTATACCCTACCACTCACCTCGCCTTACCTCCCCTCACACACCCTCATCCCGTCTCCCCTTCACCTGTTACCTTCCCTTCACCTAGGATCCTCCTCCTGTAACCTGTAACACACACACACACACACA
>NC_059271.1:12967691-12982691 GCF_017591435.1 Portunus trituberculatus | reverse complement strand
TTGCAGTGTTGTCTCGTATCACTAAGAAGTAGACTAATCAAATTTAACGTCTGGTTATCAGTCAATCAGTTCAGAAGCTGATCAATACGAGAGCCAAGCTGAACCACATATAAAAATAACAGAAAGTGAGAGTAAATTCATTGTAAATATAACATGGATTACTGTTCTATTTCTGATGTAGTTAACTTATTACATCTTATAATATACAGATAATTCCTTATAATTGCATGGTAGTTATGAAGAAAAAATAACGTGCGCAAAACTATTATCGACATATACCAAATACACACACACACACACACACACACACACACACACACACACACACACACACACACACACACACACACATGCCTAGGATAGTATAATGGAAATGATAAAAGGATATACGATATTTGTAAATGCCTTACTGCTTTCTTAGGAGTTCATTTCATCTCTGCCTCTGGTCTTGTTGAGGCAAAAAGACAAACATACAAGAAGAAAACTATTAGGAATAATTTCTTGATGCGGTGGTCAACGATCTTTGGAGGAAGGCATCAAAGAGACCCAAATGTGTGTGTGTGTGTGTGTGTGTGTGTGTGTGTGTGTGTGTGTGTGTGTGTGTGTGTGTGTGTGTGTGTCGACGGAAGGGATCTATTTGTCTGAAACACACACACAAACACGCGCACACACACATACAAAACTCCTCTCTCTCTCTCTCTCTCTCTCTCTCTCTCTCTCTCTCTCTCTCTCTCTCTCTCTGTGTGTGTGTGTGTGTGTGTGTGTGTGTGTGTGTGTCCCTGATGTGAGTTCTTTCCTTCACCGCCACGAGGGACACATTCAGGGAGAGAAGGAAGAAGAGGAATGAAGAAATGAGAGGCGGGAGGAGGCAGGATAGATGAGCAAGTGAGGAAGAGAGAGAGAGAGAGAGAGAGAGAGAGAGAGAGAGAGAGAGAGAGAGAGAGAGAGAGAGAGAGAGAGAGAGAGAGAGAGAGAGAGAGAGAGAGAGAGAGAGAGAGAGAGAGAGAGAGAGAGAGAGAGAGAGAGAGAGAGAGAGAGAGAGAGAGAGAGAGAGAGAGAGAGAGAGAGAGAGAGAGAGAGAGAGAGAGAGAGAGAGAGAGAGAGAGAGAGAGAGAGAGAGAGAGGAGTAAGACGACGAGGGAATAGATGGAGGCAAAGTGGATTGGTGGTGGTAAGGAGGATGAAGAGCAGCAAGAGTAGAAATGGAGGAGAAAAGATGAGAAATAGAAGATGGAGGAAGACATACACACAGACACGCACACGCACACACACACACACACACACACACACACACACACACACACATGTGTGTGTGTGTGTGTGTGTGTGTGTGTGTGTGTGTGTGTGTGTGTCGTGTATGTGTTTCAGTCTTTCACAACACAACCACAACACAGGAGAGGTCGATGTTTCGCCCCCACGCCTCAGCTCACTCTTTGTGGCCAGCCTGCCTGCACTACCTCTCTCTTTGCTGCCAGTCTTGCTCGCTCGCTCTTGTCTATTACCTGTTTCTCTTTGTCTCCTCCACCTGCCTTGCCTGCCTGCCTGCCTGCTTGCTTGTCCATCTGTCCTTCTTGTCTTTGTACGTCCGTCATGTCTGTCTGTATTTATGCTCGTGTCTAAATGTTTATGTGTGTGTGTGTGTGTGTGTGTGTGTGTGTGTGTGTGTGTGTGTGTGTGTGTGTGTGTGTGTGTGTGTGTGTGTGTGTGCATGGCTGTCTGTCTTTCTACTCGTATCTAACTGCCTTACTGTGTGTACGTGTGTGTCTAGCTGGCTACCTATGCGTTAGTTAATCTACCTGGCGTCCGGTTTACCTGTCCATCAGTCAATCTGGTGGCAGGTGGATGCCAACAATCCGTTAATGTATAATCTGTGCACATGTCCAATATCCATGCATCAGGGAGGTAATCACCCACACACACACGCACGCAGGCACGCGTTCAGGCAACCACACACGCACACAAAACCATACAAACACAAAAAAGCACGCACACGCAAATAAAAACGCGCGCGCGCGCGCGCGTGTGTGTGTGTGTGTGTGTGTGTGTGATACACAAAGTCAGCTGTCAGAGGAAAAACAAATATTGTAAATAAGAAACGTTAAACTATTCTCCATTTTTTCTACAATGCTTTTATTTTCACTGCTACTACCACCGTCATCACGACCATCATCTGCTGCACTTATTCCTCCACATCCTAGCCCTCTGCTCCACCGCACCTCCATCACACCATCACCGCCGCCGCCCATTCATATTCATGACGCCGCAGCGCTCCGGACCCTCAACTAAGGAGCCCTGGGCACACAACACCTCAAAGGGTTAAGGGAAATTTTCATATTCCTTCCTTCGCTTTATATAATCTCTCTCTCTCTCTCTCTCTCTCTCTCTCTCTCTCTCTCTGTCTTTCCGGGTGTTTTCGTGGTGGAGGTCGAAAGAGGACCAGCCTGTCTAGTTTGGGATGCGAGGAGTGGGGGCGAAGGGAGAGGAAGCCAGAGGCGAGTCTCTCAGGGGCGGAGCGAAAGGGAAGGGAAGCGTAGAAGGAAAGTTGTGGAATCAAAATAGCTCTTGAAGAAAAACAAAGTCCCAAAAGGGCGTTTCCACAAGTTTCGAAGTAATGAGACAACATTGTGGCGCGGCCAAGGATTATAAGAACCAGACTGACGGAGGGGAGAAGGAGGATGGAAAGAAGGATGAGGAGGAAGAACAGAGGTGGGGTAGGAATAGAAGATTAACTATGAGCCACGGGAGACGCGTATCAATAGCTCCGTGTAAAAAATATGAGTGATGCTGGAATATTAAAACACTTGAGGGTGGCGAGGATGTTGGGTGAGTTACAGTAACCTTGTGATTACTTAAGTCTATTTTTATTTCTATAAAAAAGTTGGAAGGAAAGATGTTTAAAATAAAAAGACTACTATCAAGATAGAACTTTTTTTTTCTTTTGGTACATGTCAGCAATGGAATTGTGTAAATCTTTTTTAATGCCAATACTGAAATTATATATATATATATATATATATATATATATATATATATATATATATATATATATATATATATATATATATATATATATATATATATATATATATATATATATATATATATATATATATATATATATATATATATTCTTATCCATCCCAACAGTGAAATCATGACTTTTTCTATCTAGATAGCGAAAGGATGACTTCTTATCCAAACAGTGAAATATAACTTCTTCATTCAAGTAATGAAAGCGTGACTTTTTTTTTCATTAAATATGGAATCGTGACTTTTTTTCATCCTGACATAAAATTGTTATTTTTTTGTCCATCTGTACAATATCTTTTTTATTTTCAATCCCAACAATGAAATCATGGTGTGGAATCATGTAAGGCTACAAAAGAAAAAAAACAATGATATAGTCATTAGCAATCTAACTTAACCTACGTCATACTTGTATATCAGAGGGCCCCCTTAAAATTTTTATAGATTGCAAGAGACCATGCGCATGTATCAAAATTACGAACCAACGTTCCATTAATCTTCTATTGATAGGAGGATACATTTATAATTACTTTGCAAAGATGAACCACTGGCCACTGAAGGCATTGAGTGACAAACTTCCATCCATAATGTTGAAAATTTACTGTTATTGTTATCATTGATTTTTTTTATGGTAGTTCAGCAATATTGTGATGAACCATTAAGTGTAGTATAATATTGCTATTCATCATTATTACTATTTATTAGTACCATCTTATTGAATGCGTGTGTGCGGTTTTGTGATATTCAAAATGTTTGATATACTTTTCCATGGTCATCTCCAGAACTCTTAGGCTGTTTCTGTATTTCCTTCCTTCTATGATTCGAATATTCATATCTCACTGGCAACTTTCACTCATGGTGACTCTTTTTCCCCGGAGAGAAACACTTGGCCGGTGGCTCAAGAAATAAATAAATAAATAAATAAATAAATAAATATATATATATATATATATATATATATATATATATATATATATATATATATATATATATATATATATATATATATATATATATATATATGTGTATATGTGTGTGTGTGTGTGTGTGTGTGTGTGTGTGTGTGTGTGTGTGTGTGTGTGTGTGTGTGTGTGTGTGTGTGTGTGTGTGTGTGTGTGTGTGTGTATGTATGTGTGTGTGTTTGTAATCTATATATCCATCTACCAAAGAAACTTCA
This sequence comes from Portunus trituberculatus, assembly GCF_017591435.1. Taxonomy (NCBI): domain Eukaryota; kingdom Metazoa; phylum Arthropoda; class Malacostraca; order Decapoda; family Portunidae; genus Portunus; species Portunus trituberculatus. Next base: position 12,978,487 of record NC_059271.1, on the reverse strand, counting down.
AGCAAAAACTCTCAATCCCTCCCATTCGTGCCACATATGGAATGACACAAGATTAATTTTATATCTTTGAACCATTGGTACAGAAAGACATTACATTAATCTCGCGTCGCTCCGCAAGGGACACGCACGTAAGGAGTTATCTAGAGTCTTTGCATGAGTTATTCCTTTTTGGCAAGCATCACAGACTCAGAATTATCCATTTCCCTGATGCTTGCAGGGGTCAGCTGCTAGGATGAGAGGGATGAGTCTTGGACTGGCCTGCCGTGCCGTGCTGACTCCCGCCGCTTAGGAATTACTGCTCATATTAAAGTTGAAGTTGTGTATGTTGCAAAAATAAATTGATAAATAAAAAGAAAGAAAAAGTTTTTTCCTCCTTGGCCTCGTTTTTTACAAGGGATTATTAATAATGGCAGAGTTCGTAATGTTCTTTTTCTGTTTTATTTTTTATAAAGAAATGTTCTTGGATATTTATGGTATAAAGTAATCTACACATGTACACATGGGGCCGCCGTGGTACAGTGGAACCATGCGTGCTTTGGGATCCTAGAGGTCTCCAAGCGCACAGGTTCGAATCCTGTCCACGGTCTGAGTGTAGGTTGGGCTTCCTCACTCGGGGCAACGGTTTCCTAGCGGGTGGGCTTTAAGATAGGAGGTACCCTAAAAAGTATCCCCTTTAGCCCATAAATTCCCGTGAAAAAGCCCACATGGTATAACAAAAAAAAAAGAAACTGGATACAGGAAGTGATAAGTAATTGTGAAAGACTAAGATTATTCATATTCGCATTTTGGAATTAAAAACATGAAACGAAAAAATAGTAGTCATTGATTAGAACTAAGCGATAAATTCAACAAAAAATAATAGTACAAAATTGATAATAATGGGTTTTAAAGTAAGAAAAACTGAAAAAAGAAAATTAAAATCAACAAATAACACCATATACATAAATAAATAAGCAGGTAACAACAAAACAAATAAAAAAAGACATAAAATAGCAAACAATAATGCTACGAAAATATTAACAAATAACACTAACAACACTTATAAAAACAAGAAATCAGATATCGAACCCACCACGATAAAACCAACGAAAGAACATTTTAATCCCAAACGTTTCACTCCACTTGGGATTCCAAAAGGCTGTGTTCATCTGCCGCTTAAACACCCGCCTGATGAAGCTGTCAGAAGCTCAGATGCTGACATACTAGACGAAACTCTTTTCTCCAGGCTCAAGGACAGCGGCTGAGGATGGGACAGCTGAGTTATATGCATCACTGTCCTACGAGCAGCGAGAGCAGTGGCGGCGGCGGAGGCAGCAGCATCAAGGACTTTGCAGACGATAGAAAATTGGGCGGAAAAAGAGCTAAGTGGCTCCAAATTTACTGCCAGAAGACCTGAAAAGCCTTCCTGAGTGGCAAGCAGAGAGAGAGAGAGAGAGAGAGAGAGAGAGAGAGAGAGAGAGAGAGAGAGACGTGTAATGCGGCGAGAGGTACACACAGCGCCACCTCTAGGGAGACAAGGTGACATGAAATTTGCGAGGGAAGACTAAAATCTAAGCTAAATACTGAAGGGGATGTGGAAGTCTCCACGCAGACACACCCAGCTAACTTTGCTGTCCTGTCTCTAAATAACACCAGGACAGGGAAATATAAGACGAAAACTACCTGATATAATACATGAAATGATAAAAGAATAAATACCTATATTAGAAATGAGTGTTTTAGTAAGAGATTCAAACGCTATTCGTGAAATGTATCATATTAGCATGAGATAAGCACTTATAATTCAGCCATCAAGTTTTGGACGCTGTCTCCAGTAATATATTCTGGTCGCTCATAAGGGATTCACACCGGCGTTAGTGAAAAAAATAATTTTCGATTTATCAGAAAGATGACGCGCCACGCGCCAATAGAAAAAAAAAGATGACTTCAGTTTTGTAAGAGATGAGAAACGAAGAGATGAATAGGAGGCCAATCAAATATGGACCAATTCAGCATTGAGGACATATCAAATCACAGGAAATACTGTCTCATTTGAGGAAATTGTTGCTTATTCTTCTGTAGAGGAATTTACTCAGTTGGTAAAAAGGATGAATGAGACTAATGTGTAAAGTTGACTTATAGATTAAACAACACAAATTGGTTTGCAAGCACCAAAATAACAATGCACTGTCTATTTGCCATTAAGCCACTAAAACTATTGTGGTTTCATTTATCAATTATTCAAATAAAAAGGATATATTTTATTACACTTTTGTGCCAACGTCCATTGTCACACACACACACACATATATATATATATATATATATATATATATATATATATATATATATATATATATATATATATATATATATATATATATATATATATATTTTTATATATATATATATATTTTTTTTTATTATTTATTTTTTTTTACGGTAAGGCCTATAGCGCCTGTAGGCACACTTGAAGAGTGTATGGGAAGCGCTGTTCAGCTTCCGCCCATTAGTGGCGCAGGCAATTTTATTTATAGTGGTACCCATATTAGGGCCCATATCACACCCAAGCTCATCTTGCGTGTAACCATCTAGAACCTGGGAATCATGGTGATATGTAGGTAACTTTAAACCACTCGACAAATGCCAAAGTGTTGCCATTTGTGGTGGGGTTTCGAACCTACGGGTGGACGTCTGCCCGATCCCACGCTCACCACCGTATCCACTATGCCACTACCTCCTCATATATATATATATATATATATATATATATATATATATATATATATATATATATATATATATATATATATATATATATATATATATATATATATATATATATATATATATATATATATATTCTTCAGCGGCTACATACATCCAGAAAAGACCAATCTCATTTCAGAGATGAGCAATTTTTCAGTAGGTAAACAGATCTCCTAGGGACGCCAGCAAAAAACACCTGAATCTGATTTCTCTAAGATTTCTAAATGGGGCAGACATAAATTAGCATTGTTCAATGACTGAAAAAACTCAATTTCAACATCTATCAACTTGACATAACGCTCCACACAATAATCTCTTCTTCAGTGACACTTAACAGCTGGCCACTTCTACACTGAATATCCTCTAAACTAGAAACTTCACATCTCTGCTTTAATTAAAACTGTTTTTATGGAGTTAGGCGTTCTGAGTCGTCTCCGCCAGTTTTTCACGCCGCCTCAGCAGTTAATTCTGTATATCGGGCCTTATCCACTCGTATATACAGTATTCATCGTATATATGAAGGAATTTCCCTTATACTGTTTTATTTGATAGGTTGGAATCAAAAGTGTTTCGTCTTAACAAATCCTCTTTCTTAGCGCCGCAATGCTGCACCTCGTAATTGTCTACTACCGCTATTTTCATGTCAAATGCTCTTCTGACATCTAAGTGGGCCTTTTTGTTTAATATTTTTTTGTTGCCAATTTTCCCATCTCTTATATAAAAAAACACTAACTTACATCCGTTTAAACACACACACACACACACACACACACACACACACACACACACACACACACACACACACACACACACACCTTTTAATTACACCAAACTCTACTTCGAGACAATATTTCTGGTGTACTCTGCAACAATGCAATGAAAATGAAAAAATGCAAACATTAATTTTACTTAAAAAAACGTAATAAGAACAACAACAAAGAGTATGTGTGTGTGTGTGTGTGTGTGTGTGTGTGTGTGTGTGTGTGTGTGTGTGTGTGTGTGTGTGTGTGTGTGTGTGTGTGTGTGTAAATTAATGTCCGCATCCAACTATAAAAGATATAATTTCGTACAATATCTTCATTACCATCAGTCGTATGAGAGAGAGAGAGAGAGAGAGAGAGAGAGAGAGAGAGAGAGAGCGGATGGAATGGGAATATGTATTCCTCTCCCAGTCTTCTCCTCTTACTGCTTTCCCCCCCATCCATCCTCTCTACTACTCTCCACTCCTCTCGTATTCATATAAGCCTCGCAAAGTATCTCTATCTCGCCTTCCCTCGTCCCATAGGAGTGGTAGCGACGGTCAAAAATTGGGATGAGTTGGGATGCGTGGTTTCAACACACGCACTAGTAGCGTTCGAGGTTTTGGAGCTTACCGGTGGGTCGGAAAGCGAATGATTTGTAGTGTCGGTTCAGGCACACAAAGCTTCATAGATTTCTGGGCTAGGTTTTGACTTGGGGAGGGGAAAAGGTCATTACGGTAGAAGATCAATAACAAAAACTTTTCATTACATCATTGGTTATATATATATATATATATATATATATATATATATATATATATATATATATATATATATATATATATATATATATATATATATATATATATATATATATATATATATATATATATATATATATATATATATATATATATATATATATATATATATATATATATATATATATATATATATATATATATATATATATATATATATATATATATATATATATATATATATATGTAGCCAGGGAGTAGATTCTCTTGTTTGCAGACAAGAGATATATATATATATATATATATATATATATATATATATATATATATATATATATATATATATATATATATATATATATAGAGAGAGAGAGAGAGAGAGAGAGAGAGAGAGAGAGAGAGAGAGAGAGATGGTTATATATTTGATCTTTACTTCATAGTTTGTCTGATTTCTTTTTCTTTCTGTCTTACTTTCCTCATTTTCTCATTTTTTTTCTTTTTTTCTCTTTTCATCTTTACTTTTTCTTTTCTTTCATTTCACCTCGTGTTTGTTTCTCTTCTACTTTTATTTCTTTTCTTTCATTTTTCTTCCACATTATTTTATCTGTTAACTCATCCATCGCAGTTTCTGGAACTCTTTTAGTACTGGTTCTCTCTTCTTCCTTTCCTTCTGCTGACTCCTTCTCCTCTTCCTCATTCTTCTCCTTCTCTTCCTCTTCCTTCTCTAAAGCTAAGGACCTGGTTCGCTTCTGTGTTAATTGTTTGGTTGTTTTTTTTCCAGGTTCTTAATACGGCAGTGTGTGTGTGTGTGTGTGTGTGTGTGTGTGTGTGTGTGTGTGTGTGTGTGTGTGTGTGTGTGTGTGTGTGTGAGCGCGTGTGAGTGTGCGCGTGCGTGTGCGCGTGCGTGCGTGCGTGCGTGCGTGCGTGCGTGCGTGTGTGTGTATAAGTGTATGTAAGTATGCATGTGTGTGCGTTACTGCGTGTGAATTTTTTTTATGCAAGAGGGGCAACTGGCCAAGGGCAACAAAAAAGGAAAAAGGCCCACTGGGTTGCCAGTTTCCTTAAAAGTCAAGTGTGAGTTATCCAACATTCTGGGACAAATGTCTTGAATCCTCCCTATTAAAGGAAGTCAAGTCGTAGGAAGATGGATATATAGAATCAGGCAGGGAGTTTCAAAGTTTACCAGAGAAAGGTATGAAAGATTGAGAATACTGGTTAACTATTGTATTTTAGAGAGTTGGACAGAATAGGGATGAGATGAAAAGGAAAGCCTTGTGCAGCGAGGCCACAGGAGGGGAGGCATTCAGTTAGCAGCATCATTAGAGCAGTTAGCATGAAAATAGCGATAAAAATAAAAGAGATGCAACATTTTAGCGATGAGAAAGAGGCTGAAGACAGTCAGTAAGAAGAAGGAAGTTGATGAGACAAAAAGCTTTTCATTCCACCTATCTAATAAAACTGTGTGAGTGGAACACCACCAAACATGCGAAGAAAATTCTATACAAAAACGGATAAGGCCCTTGGACAGAGTTAGCAGTTGGAGGGGCGAGAAAGACTGGAGGATATTTCTATCAATTGACTTTCTTTAATCCTATTCAGTATTCTTCATTTCTTTCCTTATTCACCCATTCCTCATTATCATCAATTATCAATGTCATCATCATCATCATCATCATCGTCATTATATTTTGCTTGCAGTATCTGATTTTTCACTATTTCCGCTTTATTTATTTATTTTTTCGTTTTCCTTACGTTTATCTCCTTCACTATCATCAGGTTACCATTTACCTCCGTTTCATCTTTCGTTTGTCATTGTTGCTTCACTCCATCAAACTTATTTTTCCTTTCAATATATATTCATTTTTTTTTATTCTTTAGAAATTGCCAAGTTTATTTTATTCATCTTTTTTATTCCGACGTCAGTTCTCTCTCTCTCTCTCTCTCTCTCTCTCTCTCTCTCTCTCTCTCTCTCTCTCTCTCTCTCTCTCTCTCTCTCTCTCTCTGCTAAGATATTAATGAAAAAGAAAATGTAATGTAAATACACTCCCGTCTTTTTCCTTTCTTTCATTTCAAGACTTCAAGAATTTTCTCTTCCGACTTGAAACTAAAGCGAAAGAACTCTCTCTCTCTCTCTCTCTCTCTCTCTCTCTCTCTCTCTCTCTCTCTCTCTCTCTCTCTCTCTCTCTCTCTCTCTCTCTCTCTCTCTCTCTCTGTCTGTCTATGTCTATCATCTTCAATTTCTCTCTCTCTCTCTCTCTCTCTCTCTCTCTCTCTCTCTCTCTCTCTCTCTCTCTCTCTCTCTCTCTCTCTCTCTCTCTCTCTCTCTCTCTCTCTCTCTCTCTCTCTCTCTCTCTCTCTCTCTCGCCCCATTCCTTCCTCCTCGATGGCCATAACTAGCATAGCTTTATAACAAACGGATCTAATATATCGTTTAACTGCTGATATATATGTGTGAAAGACTGATATACGGAGCCCATTTCCCTCCCGCAGCCTCAGACCATTGCGGCAAAAGGGCAAAACGCCACGATAAATGGTGAAAAATCGCTCGGACTAAAAAAAAAGAAAGCTAAACTAACAGTACTGCAAAGAGAGAATAGGGAAAAGTGAAAAGGGTGTTAAAAAAAAGTGGGATGTGTATTTTTTCTTTTTATATTAAGTGAAGAATCGTAGTAACAATGGGGAATAGATAGAAGGGAAGACTGATAGACAGTTAGACAGGCAGTGACGAAATTATGTAGATATGTGTGTGTGTGTGTGAGAGAGAGAGAGAGAGAGAGAGAGAGAGAGAGAGAGAGAGAGAGAGAGAGAGAGAGAGAGAGAGAGAGAGAGAAGATAGACAGAAAAACAATTGGAAGGGAAATAATAGATACGAAAAAAAAACTGAAAAGGTACCTCTAAAAAAGAAAATGTGACAGAATCCAAAGAATAAACGAAATTCACACACAAGAGAAAGAAAAACTAGCTTAACATGAAAGGAAATAAAAATAAAAGAAAAGAAAAGCATACCACTATAGGGCACACTATCATCATTACCACCGCCATCACCATCACCACCATTAGCACTACCTCTCATTCCCACGCCACAGTGCCATTCCCCGCCATACTGCCATCACCATGACAAACTGCCGCGCCTCCCTTACATACAAACAGCCACCGCTGCTACTATTACCATCGCATCCATTACCGTTACTACTACATCCATACTACTTTAGCTTATTCGCCTTCATCCTTCTCCTCTTCCTCCCTTTGTCTAAAAATCCGATGTTTCACCAGGTCACACACACACACACACACACACACACACACACACACACGTTTTCATCATCTTTTATCGCTGAATTCTCTGATGGAGATAAAGAGATAATGATGATGATGATGATGATGATTATGATGATATAATTCTTCATCGCACATAGAAATCACACCACTCTCTCTCTCTCTCTCTCTCTCTCTCTCTCTCATAACACGGAACCGCAGCACACTCCACTCTTCTCCTCTTCTCTCCACTCCACTCTTTGAAATCGACATTCACACCAAGCTTGCTCTCCAAACTTTAAATCCGAGGACGTGAGATGGATTGCCCGCCTCTCTCGTGTGCTCCTAGATATTTTATTTTCCCTATACCTGTGTGTCTGTACGTCTGCCTGTCTATGAGTCTAACTAACTAGCTGCAATTCTCTCTCTCTCTCTCTCTCTCTCTCTCTCTCTCTCTCTCTCTCTCTCTCTCTCTCTCTCTCTCGCTCGCTCGCTTTTCCCCTCTACAACTCGATTTTCCCGTTACATCTTATTTATTCTTACTTTCTCCTCTTCTTCATTTCGTTCTTCTTTCTTTTTATCTCTCTTCCTTCTTTCTTTGCTTTCTTCCATCCTTCTCCCCCCTGATTTACTTCCTCTCTGTATGATAATCAGATGCTTTTTTTTTCGTTATTTTTTTCTTTTGTGCAATTTTGTGACAGGATTCATTATTTTCCTCGCTCGCTCACTACTCTCTCTCTCTCTCTCTCTCTCTCTCTCTCTCTCTCTCTCTCTCTCTCTCTCTCTCTCTCTCTTTCTCTCTCTTTCTGGTGAATAACTCAGAGATCTTTTTCACTGTTATTTTTCTGTTTTCTGTTCCGTGTTTCACCCTCTCTTTATTTTATTTTTCTATGTATCTACACACACTAACGATCTCTCTCTCTCTCTCTCTCTCTCTCTCTCTCTCTCTCTCTCTCTCTCTCTCTCTCTCTCTCTCTCTCATCCATTACGAAATTAAACTCCTTTTTACCAATAATTTTTGAGGCAAAGCTGAATGGCATCGAGTGAGCTGAGAGGGCAGAGCATTCAGAGAGAAAGAGAGAGAGAAAGAGAAAATGAGAGGGAGGAACAGAAAAAAAGAGGGAGGAAGAAAGAAAGGCAGGAAGGAGGTGGGCGTGGTCCTGATTGAAAGAGCAGAAGAAGGGGTCACTAGCGTAAATGATATGGACTAATACATTTTAAAATACATTTGATGAAGAATATACGGTTGATTTGAAACTGCAAAGAGAAGCAATGAAAGGTATTATTATGCATTACTCAACATTATCTGACTAATTACTGTCCGTGTCCCCAAACATTATGTGTGTTAATTAAAACTTCTTCTTTGCCTCCCAACTAAAGGTTTTACAATGTCACCTATAGCATAAGTAATAGCTCATATATATGCAGAGCGTCATTCCTCTAGTTAAATGTTTCTAACTGGCTGCCTATATTTTTATGAGGAATTTAATGGGTATTGAGAATAGAAAAAGGAGAGTAGGAGAAAGGAAGGAAGGAAGGAGGGAGAGGGAAGGAAGAAAGGGAAGGTATAGTGAATGAGGATGAATGTGTGTGTGTGTGTGTGTGTGTGTGTGTGTGTGTGTGTGTGTGTGTGTGTGTGTGTGTGTGTGTGTGTGATCTGTGTGTCTCTGACGAGACAGCCAGACGTTACCCTACGGAACGAGCTCAGACCTCATTATTTCCGATCTTCGGATAGGCTTGAGACCAGGCACACACCACACACCGGGACAACAAGGTCACAACTCCTCGATTTAAATCCCGTACCTCCTCACTGCTAGGTGAACAGGGACTACACGTGAAAGGAGACACACCCAAATATCTGTGTCCTCTGGCTGTGAAGCCAGTGCTCTAACCACTGAGCTACCGGGCCGTGTGTGTGTGTGTGTGTGTGTGTGTGTGTGTGTGTGTGTGTGTGTGTGTATGTGTGTGTGTGTAAACATGAACAGAAGAACCATAAGAAGATAAATGGTGAGGAATACAAAACAAAGGAGGAAGGGAAAGAGATAAATATTCAAGCAAACGAGAGGATTAGCGATATGGAAATAGTACTAAAGGAGTAAGAAGAGAAAGAGGAGGAGGAGGAGGAGGAGGAGAAGGAGGAGGAGAAAGAGGAGGAGGAGAAGGAGGAGGAGGAATACATAGGAAAGACGAGTGACAGGATTTGCGACCTGTGACGAGGTCACTCTTTTACTATACTACATCTACAAAAGGAGAAGGAGGACGAGGAAGAATAAGGTCAGCAAGAAAATGCAAAACAAGTCCGAAACAAAAGCAGGTAAAGAGGGTGAAAGAGAAAAGCAAGAAGACGAGGAGGTGGAGGGCGAGTAGAAGGAGGAAGAGGAGGAGGAGAAGGAGAAGGAGGAGGAGGAGGAGGAAGAGGAGAAGGAGGAGACGAAGATGAAGAAGACGAAATTAGTAGGAAGAAAAAATATCAGAAAAAAAGGTGGTAAAGAAAGAAAATATAGACTACTATTAGTACAGAAAATGACAAAGAACAAGAGCAACAGGAGAATCACGAGAGAGAGAGAGAGAGAGAGAGAGAGAGAGAGAGAGAGAGAGAGAGAGAGAGAGAGAGAGAGAGAGAGAGAGAGAGAGAGAGAGAGAGAGAGAGAGAGAGAGAGAGAGAGAGAGAGAGAGAGAGAGACACACACACACACACACACACACACACACACACACACACACACACACACACACACACACACACACACACAGGTCACACGCACACATTATATATATATATATATATATATATATATATATATATATATATATATATATATATATATATATATATATATATATATATATATATATATATATATATATATATATATATATATATATATATATATATATGTGTGTGTGTGTGTGTGTGTGTGTGTGTGTGTATGTGTCCGTGTATGCCAGGCTGGTGAAGGCGGGTCTGGCATGCCTCTGGTGCCGCCACAAGTCCACCCGATGGGCTACGCTCCCCTGGGCACAAATTGGACACGAGAATTGGATACGTGCTCCCGAGACTCGTCAGGGAACACCTCGCCACGATCCTCCTGTGTGAGCGAAGGGAAGGCGGTGGGAGAGAGTGAGAGGACATGGTAGTGAAGGTGCTGGTGTGAGACATGTATGTAGGAGAGGGAGAGGAAAGGGAGAGGGTGGAGGTGGAAACAAGCCCCGAGGATGCAATTAGATGCTTGACTTGAATTACTGCTTTGGTTGGTTAGTTGAGGGATTGTTGTTGATAGCAGTGGTGGTG
>NC_059271.1:12932691-12962691 GCF_017591435.1 Portunus trituberculatus | reverse complement strand
TCTCCCTCTCTCCTTGTTTTTTTTTTGTGTTCTTATTTTCAAGTGTTTCTTTTCTTATTTTTTCTTTTCAATTTATTTACATCTTTAGACATAACAAACTGCACCCCTTACACACACACACACACACACACACACGTACTCTCTCTCTCTCTCTCTCTCTCTCTCTCTCTCTCTCTCTCTCTCTCTCTCTCTCTCTCTCTCTCTCTCTCTCTCTCTCTCTCTCTCTCTCTCTCTCTCTCTCTCTCTCTCTCTCTCTCTCTCTCTCTCTCTGCACACAATCCATTTCCCACATTCTTTCCTCATCTGTTCCTCTCCCTCATTCTTCTGATATTCTTGTTCCTTCTATTTTCTCTCTTCTCTCCTCCCCTCTCCCTCCCTTCTCTCTCCCTCCTGCATATTGCATCTCCTTTACCTCCATTTCCCTCACTTCGTTTACAGGCTTCCAACCCCTCATTTTATTCCTTCTCTCTCTCTCTCTCTCTCTCTCTCTCTCTCTCTCTCTCTCTCTCTCTCTCTCTCTCTCTCTCTCTCTCTCTCTCTCTCGAAATTTCCTCTCAAGAGACCACTTTCTCCCCTCGACCAAAGCAGCTACTCGGAGGAGAAAAAACGGAGGAAGAAGAGGAGGAAGAAACGGAGGAGGACGAGGAGGAGGAGGAGCAGGAAGAGGTAGAGGTGGGGAAGAAGGGAGGGACATTTCTCCCTTTTGGTTTAGATTATCATTAAGGTGTCTTATGACAGAGAGAGAGAGAGAGAGAGAGAGAGAGAGAGAAGGTTGGAGACAAAAGAACTTGTGGAGCTTATATGGGAGATAAAATAAGGGGAATGGAGGAAAGATAGAGAAAGAATGTGATAATGGCTGGTCGTGGTGGTAGTGGATGAGGAGGAGGAGGAGGAGGAATACAAAGGAGTACAAAGGAAAGCCAAACAGCAACAGACCTCTTGGTCCTTTCAAGGCTGTTTGGTAACTGAGACGAGGAGGAGTAGGAGGAGGAGGACAAGGAGGAGGGGGAGGAAGAAGAGGAAGAGGAGAAAGAAGAGGAGAAGGAGGAGAAGGAGGAGGAGGAGGAGGAAAGGAGGAGGAGGAGGAGGAGGAAGAGGAGGAGGAAGAGGAGGAGGAGGAGGAGGAGGAGGAGGAGCAAAAGGAGGAGGAGGAAGGAAAGGAGAAGGAAAAGAAGGAGGAGGAGGAAGAGGGTCATTGCAGTACTGCGACCTAAGGGAGGGAGAGAGAGAGAGAGAGAGAGAGAGAGAGAGAGAGAGAGAGAGAGAGAGAGAGAGAGAGAGAGAGAAATTCACTATATATAGCTAAAGACGCCTTAGAAGAACCCCTCCCTTCTCTCCCTCCCTAAATGTTGACACGTTTACACCGAGTTATAAAGAAACTGGGGCTCTTAATGGCAACACTGTATTTAAGTAACCAACTGATTCACTCAATAAGTAAACCAGTACGTAACGATTTGACGAAATGAACAACTACCTGAATGACTCACTAATTGGTTAACTGACTGACTGATTAACTAACTAAATATTCCGTCCTATATTCACCATCTTCTCTTCTTTGATCCTTTTTTTAATTCTCTTTTTTTAGATTGCCTTGTTTTCTTTCTTATCATTGTGTTTCTTTGCCGCACTGTTCACTTCCCTCCTTCCTTCCACTCATTATCCCTTCCTTTCTTCCTTCCTAAAACACTGACACAAAATGGAGAAAACAAGAAAGTAAAGAAACACAGAATAGGAAAAGGATAGAAAAAAAACGAAAGAAATCGTGAGTGGGCGGGAGAGGAAAACAAACCTTAAAAGAAAATTAAAAGAAAACAAAAAAAGGACGTGAACCCTGAAAATAAAAATAGGCCAAAAGTCAAAGATAGGTTAGAAGGGGAAGGGAATAGTAGATAGAAAGAAGGGATAGTAGATGGAAGGGAGAGAGAGGTACTTAGGGGTTTCATAGTTCCGGGTGAGGTAGTGAAGGCGTCCCATGTCTCTCCTTTACGGCAGCCGCTGAAGTGAGACCCGGAATTACTGCCTTGACGACTGAGGCCCCGAGGAGGAAGGGAGAGGCTAATGTGTGTGTGTGTGTGTGTGTGTGTGTGTGTGTGTGTGTGTGTGTGTGTGGAAAGGCAGTTAAGTAAATGATAAGAAAGTGGAAGAGGAGGACGTAAAAGAAATGGAGGAGGAGGAGAGGAGGAGGAGGAGGAGGAGGAGGAGGAGGAGGAGGAGGAGGAGGAGGAGGAGGAGGAGGAGGAGGAGGAGCGAGGAGAGGAGGAGGAGACTATGAATGATAGAGAGACAGCTAAAATAATGACAACGATGATAATGACGTTATATATATATATATATATATATATATATATATATATATATATATATATATATATATATATATATATATATATATATATATATATATGAAATTATATCAGAGGGAAACGTTAATAAGTAAAAGGAGAAACAAGAAAAATAATTCGGAAAAAAGTCTGAAAATAATCCTCGAAATCTCAGTTACCATAAAGTATCAACAACAACCTTTAAAAATATATCAAATTAACCACATTTCGTGTAATATCATTTTGAACACAGATAAAAGCAAACAAGCATATCAACAAATTATATTTCTTTACTATATCTCCTGTTACTTTTCCTTCTATTTTTCCCATTCCAACACATTTTCCTCCTTCCCCTTCTCCGTCAATCACTTCTTTCTCCATTTTTGCCTGTCCTTTCCCTCGTAGAAATTACTGTATATTAGTTACATAATACCTGAAAACTTTAACGTCTGTTTATATCTATCTTCATTTCTATTTCTTTATATTCCACTTTTTACTTATGTGACAATGTTTTCTAATAAGACACTGTTAATAAAGGTAATCTTCAGTTTATATGTCTTCACTACCCACACTATCCCATCTACATATATACACTCACACACACAAAAACAAAAAAATCCCGCATCAACACCAATCCTTGCATTCACAAACACATCATCATCTTCACCTACTCGCCGTCACCAACGTCAACACGTAACCATAACTCATAGACCAACATCTGCTCACTAGCTCTTCCTAACTTCAACTATTAACATTCTTCTCTCGTTCTATTTCTCTTTTGCAATATCGACATCTTTTTTTATGAGCTTTTTTTTATGTTGGCTATTGTTGAATTCTCTCTCTCTCTCTCTCTCTCTCTCTCTCTCTCTCTCTCTCTCTCTCTCTCTCTCTCTCTCTCTCTCTCTCTCTCTCTCTCTCTCTCTCTCTCTCTCTCTCTCTCTCTCTCTCTCTCTCTCTCTCTGTGTGTGTGTGTGTGTGTGTGTGTGTGTGTGTGTGTGTGTGTGTGTGTGTGTGTGTGTGTGTGTGTGTGTGTGTGTGTGTGTGTGTGTGTGTGTGTGTGTGTGTGTGTGTGTGTGTGTGTGTGTGTGTGTATGCCTGTGGGTGCCTTCTATGTGTGTGGTTGCTCAAAGATATATGTCGTGTTTTACTTTCCCAAGTGAAATATACAAGGAAAAATATGGAAGCCAGCGAACGAAAGAGAGAGAGAGAGAGAGAGAGAGAGAGAGAGAGAGAGAGAGAGAGAGAGAGAGAGAGAAACACACACACACACACGCACTTGTTACTAGCCGTGTAGTTGGAAAAACACAATGTAAATCCTTTAGTATAGAAAAAAGAGATGTTATCATTTATAAGAAGACAGCAAATAGCGAATAACTTTCTAATGGGATTATGAGATTAGGAAAGTATGCTTCTATTATTCTCAGTTCCTACTGTAACATCTTAATTCAACTAAACAAAAGCCTTTACCAAGAACGGTTAGAAAATAACACTGTGAACATAATAAGAAAAATATCACCACATTAAAATACACATGGTGAAAAAAAATACAAACTTAAGGACATACATATAGAGAAATGAAACATATTAGTAACATCAACTTGCAATTATCCTTAGTAGCTGTCGTGTAATTGTGATAATGTTTGGTATTAGACGCTCTCCATGATCTGTTGCCACGAGCTACAATGAAAATAGTACAGGTGGTCCGCCCTTCCCTCCCAGGTGAGTGGTGGCGTGCAGGGCAGGTGATTAGCCCACGCTCTTGTATCCTTTACCTGTCCTTATCCGTCATTCTTTACCTCTCTCTCTCTCTCTCTCTCTCTCTCTCTCTCTCTCTCTCTCTCTCTCTCTCTCTCTCTCTCTCTCTCTCTCTCTCTCTCTCTCTCTCTCTCTCTCTCTCTCTCTCTCTCTCTCTCTCTCTCTCTCTCTTTCAGACACATGCAGATAATTAAAATATTTATGATATAAATGACAGACTAACAATAAATAGAGTAGTGATATTTTTGCGCCCGCGCCTGTGTGAACATGTACGTGTGAGTGTGTGTGAGTGTGTGTGTGTGTGTGTGTGTGTGTGTGTGTGTGTGTGTGTGTGTGTGTGTGTGTGTGTGTGTGTGTCCAGAAAACAGTGAGTGAGTTAGAGAGATGTCACACAATCTAATCCCGCCTTTTACACTCCAATTGCACTCTAATCCCTTCTAATATTCACCTCTTCTCGTCTGACGCTTTGAGAGGCGCATCCATGTGACGCATCCACGCCTCCCCTTACTTCGCTCACGCCCTCCCCACGCACTCCACGCCCACACGATCCCAACACGCCACAGTTACAGAGACAACACCTAGTAATGATTTTTATCCCAGTGTGTGTGTGTGTGTGTGTGTGTGTGTGTGTGTGTGTGTGTGTGTGTGTGTGTGTGTGTGTGTGTGTGTGTGTGTGTGTGTGTGTGTGTGTGTGTGTGTGTGTGTGTGTGTGTGTGTGTGTGTGTGTGTGTGTGTGTGTGTGTGTGTGTGTGTGTGTGTGTGTGTGTGTGTGTGTGTGTGTGTGGATCATTCCTCAATTTCCTCTGTTCTGAGAAAGAGAACAAAATGTAACTTAACAGTTTTCCTTTCTTGGTAATTTCTCTCTCTCTCTCTCTCTCTCTCTCTCTCTCTCTCTCTCTCTCTCTCTCTCTCTCTCTCTCTCTCTCTCTCTCTCTCTCTCTCTCTCTCTCTCTCTCTTTCAAGAAGTTTAAGGAATTTCGGACTGACTTAGAACAACACACATACACCCACACATACAAACTCACACACACACACACACACACACACACACACACACACACACACACACACACACACACACACACACACACACACACACACACACACACACACACACACAAACCCTTCTCAAAGCAACTCACTAAAAAAGAAGAAAAGAAAGTGCTTCTTTATTCTAACCTACAAATAAACTTATCAACCTTCTTTTTGTGGCCCATCAGTATATTTCACTGTCTTCATCTCCCTTTCTCTAGCACCTCTGCAACTCGTCAGTAGGGGACCATAGGGAGACCATAGAGGGACCATAGTGGGACCAGTATAGCGGACCCTTTAAAAATAGAAGTGACCATCTTGGAGAATCTTGGCAACCTATGGCACTTTTAAAAGTGGCCATTGTGTGGAGGTCGAGGGATGTTCGTGAATTAGTTGGTTTAGTGAGTGCTGGATTCTTGAGGGGACGAGGAGAGGGAGAGAGAGAGAGAGACTGAGGGAGACAAAGGTACAAAGAAATAGATAGATGGATAGACAGGTATAGACATAAAGACAGACAGAAAAAAGGGAAACACAATGAAGCTTAAAATACAAGAAAGAAATTTATTTTGTAGCAGAAATAGTGCAGAGAGAGAGAGAGAGAGAGAGAGAGAGAGAGAGAGAGAGAGAGAGAGAGAGAGAGAGAGAGAAGAGAGAGAGAAAGAGACAGACAAAGAGAGAGAGGTCGCCAGAGGAGGGAAAAAATAATAATAGATGGTGGAAGAAATGTAAGATGATATAACACGAGGGAATCTAGGGGGCGTAAAAAACAAAATCAATTACAAGAGACGCAGATAGACGAGACCTCGAGGACACAAAAACTCATTACATAACACACACACACACACACACACACACACACACACACACACACACACACACACACACACACACACACACACACACACACTAACCACGACACATCTATTTTTTTTTTTAAGCTTCTGAGAAAAATGAACATCCAACCTCTAGGCCTCCGTCCCATAAAAAGAAAAAAAAATAAGATAAGGAAACTCATCGTCACGGAAGTATATATACAGGAAAAAAATGTGAAAAATAAACAACAAAAGAGAATAAACAAATATTATGGATGTGAATCATAGCATTTCTGTGTATTAGATGCTGCATTAACTTAAAATATGTTCATCTGATTGGGTTTTTAAGTACTGTAAACACATTAACAACAGTGAAAAGAAAAAATTACAAGACCGAGTCCCAATATTCACACCCATAATCTAAACGTATATTTGATTCTAATATTTATTTATCTAAATGGGTTTTAAAGTGCTGATGACAAACTTACATGCACCACTTTCATTTTCCGACCTTATTCAATGAAGTCCGTAAATCTACGAATAAAAATATTGGTCTCCTTAGAACTTGAAGTTACTTTTCCTCTAATATCTCCTATAATCAGCTCAAGTGCAATGCCTATTACTCATTTAGAAACATTTATAGTGACTCTCTCTCTCTCTCTCTCTCTCTCTCTCTCTCTCTCTCTCTCTCTCTCTCTCTCTCTCTCTCTCTCTCTCTCTCTCTCTCTCTCTCTCTCTCTCTCTTTCGCTCTCTCTCGCTCTATCTGGTGTCATTCTTCATCCTTCCTTCCTCACAGATAATCTTTTCACACTCCTTCCCTTCCCCCCTCCTTCCCTCTAACTCTCTCTTCCTTCTACTATCCCCTTCCCGTTAACCTTAAATCTAACGCTAGACTGATTCAAGCCGTGTTATCAGTATAGCTTCGACGACCCGCGGTATGAGTTAAACCAAACGGGAATATTTCCAAAAGACTCCACACCCCGTCCCCACCTCCCTCTTCGTCTTCCTCTCTCTCCCCAACAGGCTACTGAAGGAGGAGCAGCAGATGGTGCACTGGGCGGTGTGTGGTAACGAACGGTGCGCGATGGGAGGTGAGGTGGAATGAGATAGAGAGTTTGCGTCATGGGGTGGGAAAGGATGAAGGGGCGAACACGATGGAGGAAGCACTGAGGGAGGGAGTGAGGGAGTGAGGGAAGGGATGGGAGATGACAGAAAATGTGATTGTGTGTGCTAAAGAGGGAAAAGGGAGAGGGTGGAAAGAGAAGAGGGAAAGAAGAGAGAGGGAGAGTAGATGTGAGTACAATGAGGTACGATGACAGATGATAGTGAAATGCAACACAAGAACATGATTCTTTATGAATGCGATCCTTCCATGATGATCTATGCTGTAACCTCTCTCTCTCTCTCTCTCTCTCTCTCTCTCTCTCTCTCTCTCTCTCTCTCTCTCTCTCTCTCTCTCTCTTTCCATTAGACGACATCCAGACCCAGCAACAGCACACGCCACAATCCATCGTCTCGGCACTTATGCGACACAAAATCTGCCTCATCCAGCGTTTCTTCTTCAGCATACAGGAGTGGTCGAGTCAGGCGCGACGACGAGGTTGCTCTCTCTCTCTCTCTCTCTCTCTCTCTCTCTCTCTCTCTCTCTCTCTCTCTCTCACACACACACACACACACACACACACACACACACACACACACATAGACAACACGCTAATACACAACACGTGGTGAAATTAGTTCCACATCCCAGACAGCTTTGTGAAGCTTTGGTGTTGGGTTGATGCAATGTATAAGCCTTATGAGAAACGTGAGATCTGTGAGGCCTCCGGGAAGTGATGAAGAAAATGACTCCAAGGGTTCCTGTTGATTGTTAGTGGTTTTTTTTTCAGAAGAAGGAGCGTTAATATGTGATAAATCGATGGAATGACAGTTGTTTATTAAGAGGCGTGGCAATTGATTGTAGCTCTTCATAAGAAGGTTTTTAGGGGATGGGTAATGAGGTGAGGAGCGGTTAGAAATAAAATAGTTGATGGGAGGTAATGAGGTTGGTTTAGGGAAGAATAAGGGAAGAGATGATTAGTTTATGCGAAGACAATGTTAGGTCAGGGTTTCGTTTAAGGGAAAAAATGTTACCTCCGGCTTGTTTTGAGAGGTTAATCACTGTACCAAAATGATAAGTGAGGTGGGAGTTGTTTTAATTGATGAGTGAGCTGATATTTTTTCAGGGAGATATAAGGAAAAGAGTCTTTTTACTTTTCATTGTCATTGAACAATAATAGAGATCTTTTCTATTCTCTTTTTTTTAAGAAATAAGGAAGGCGATGAATTGGTGGGCCTAAGCCAGTGAATAGGGCACATGTCAAGCCGCCGCTACAAGTAACGAGCCATACTTTCCTCCTCGCATTTTTTGCCTCCGTCTTTAAGCATGTTAGCAACCTGCGGTAAAAAAGGCGCTGGAAGTGCCGTGTGCGCGGCATGGGCATCACTGTTGGGTAAAAATTACCGAGAGAGTAATTAGCGGCGATAAAAGTTGAACTGTTTACAAAATTCCATCCGAGTGAAGAGGAATGACGCAGATTTGTTTGGCCCTGCACTCCATCACACACACACACACACACACACACACACACACACACACACACACACACACACACATACACACACACACTCACATTATCTATACCTTGTTTAATTTCGCCTGGATTTATAAGCCCCGTTACTGAACCATTGCCACATACTTGATGGACGATGGCGTGGTGGAGTCGAGGCACAAACAACACGTGCCTGGCTGGCTGAGGATTACTCACTCACTCCACGGTTACAGAACGGCTGTATATTGAAGTTGACCACTAAACAAGTCTCACTATTAATGTAACAGAGTGTTTATTAACACACTGCGATACTTTCCTTGCTATCTTTTTTATTGTGCACTGTACGTCATATTTTACTTGATTTCTTTCATTTAATGGAAACTTAATTCAAACTTAAACATGTAAATATATACATATATAATTAATCATTCAACTATCTAAATAGTTAACTTACCAAAACAGGCAAAAAAAAAAGTATATGCAAAAATGATTTAATACATAACTGCATCAGTCAATCAATTAGTCAACCATCTAATAAATCAACAAATCGAAGGAAAACCACAGAACACCTGATTTGTGATCACTTTATAATTTATGACTGGAACAGAGCAAACTTACTATTATTCAACTTCGTATTAACCAATGCAACGAAAACTCTATTCCTTCATTTATCAATTTGACACAAATTTCCAGACAACTATCCCCTCTCCTACAATGAAACTCAGTTATCTTTCTCTTCTACACTGAACATCCTCGGTCTGTTCTTAACTTATAATCTAAATTGAAAACATGACATTTCATTTCTAAGAGTTCCGAGTCATCTCCACTAGTCTTTCTCATCACCCACCCCAAACTGCTAACTCTCTACAAGGGCCTTATCCGTCCATGTATGAAGTATGCTTCACATGTATCGGGAATGGAAAGAGGGGTTCCATTCATACAATTTTTCTAGAAAGGATATAATCAAAAACTATTCGTATTATTAACTACTCTCCTCTAATAGACTGTTTTCATCCTTTTCTCTTCACCGCAATATTGTATCACCTGCTACCGCTATTTTCTCGCCACCTGTTCTTATGATCATGTAAACTACATGCATGTCTTCCTCCCGCGGATTCCTAGCACGAGACTTGCTTCTTTCTCTAATCTCTATTCTGCCCACCTCTCTAATACAAGAGTTAACCAATATTCTCAATCATTCATAATTTTCTCTGGTAAAACTCTGGAAGTACATGCCTATTTTTGTATTTCCATCTTTCCATGAATTAAATTCTTTTAAGAAG
The DNA here is from genome assembly GCF_017591435.1 of Portunus trituberculatus. Lineage (NCBI taxonomy): Eukaryota > Metazoa > Arthropoda > Malacostraca > Decapoda > Portunidae > Portunus > Portunus trituberculatus. Next base: position 12,952,893 of record NC_059271.1, on the reverse strand, counting down.
GAGGTTTAAAGAAAATTCTCGTCTGATTTGGATTAGACCTGACTGTATTGGGACCGGCACTTCGGTGCGCTTTTTTTTTTTTTCATGTATATTTTGTTGCCGTTTGCCGGTGACCCTCCTATATAAAAGGAAATACAGAAAAAAGAGAAGAAACTTAAAATTAACATCATTTACAGGAAAAAATGGAAAACATCTCACCTGAACATACACAATTGACAAATATAAACACAATGGATATATACTTAACGCACACGAAGATCGAAAACAAAAGAAAAATTATGAATTATTAAATAATATAATAATACAGATTAAACAAAATAAATAAAACTCATCACTCACTTCAACAAAATAATTGACGAGAAACAACAAAAACACAGGAGCGGGTTTGGTTTATGAGACACACAGGCGGTCGTAAAAGTGAATGAATCGAGGAATGTCATAAGGAAGCGAGAAGCATTGAGAGTCCAAAGGGTCACCAAACGCTCACCACGATCCCTGTTATTACTCTTTGTGCACGAGAGAGAGAGAGAGAGAGAGAGAGAGAGAGAGAGAGAGAGAGAGAGAGAGCAAGGTAGGGGAAGAGAGGGAGGGATCCAGAAGAGAAATAGCTAATAATTTTCCTGCAACTCAAAACAATTCTAGCCAGAGGGGAGAAAAGAGCGTAGAGGAAAAAGGGGAAACATAACATGAACCTTTCCCTTTCCTCTCATTGATATTTTCACTTCTACATACCTTTCTCCCTTCATTTCACTATTCCTCTTCCCCTACTCTCTCATCATCTGTTTTAACAATTGTTCTGCCTTTATCCTATCCCGCACTCTTCTACTTCTATTCTCTCTCTCTCTCTCTCTCTCTCTCTCTCTCTCTCTCTCTCTCTCTCTCTCTCTCTCTCTCTCTCTCTCTCTCTCTCTCTATCTATCTATCTATCTATCTATCTATCTATTTATCTCTGTATTTATTCATTTTTATCATAATCACTCGATTATTACATCAATTTCATTAACTAGTTTACAATTTTCTATAACTAATTCTTCGCTTCCTTTTACGGAATTCCTTTTCTTCACTTTTGTTTAGTCTACTCTCATCCTCCAGTCCTACCTCTTCCCTCCTCTTCCATTCCTCATTCTCTCTCTTCTCCACTCTTCACTCTTCACTCTCCTAAAATCCTCATCCACATCATCCACACACTGCCTTTTTCCACATAACTTCCACTGCCTATCTGGATAACCTACCATATTTTGTCATCTCAGCGTCTCCCCATCATCTCTCTCTCTCTCTCTCTCTCTCTCTCTCTCTCTCTCTCTCTCTCTCTCTCTCTCTCTCTCTCTCTCTCTCTCTCTCTCTCTCTCTTACCGACCACTTTATAGCCACACCGCCTACCCACATCTCTCTCTCTCTCTCTCTCTCTCTCTCTCTCTCTCTCTCTCTCTCTCTCTCTGTTCCTTCTCCTCTTCCTCCCATTTCCCTTCCATTTGAAAGATTTTAAGTTCCTAATACGAACTGGTTATGCCCTTCCACTTCCCCTTCCCTCCCATTCCCCTCACTTTCCCTTTGAGACGAGCCTTTGCCCCTTTCCAAAAAGACGCTGATCCATCCCTCCAAACTACTCTCTCTCTCTCTCTCTCTCTCTCTCTCTCTCTCTCTCTCTCTCTCTCTCTCTCTCTCGACCAGACGTGTCTCCTTCTCATCTCCATTTTCTTTCTCACTTTTTATCATATTTATCGTCGTCTTTCTCCCCCTCTTCCAACTCTTCCTCCTCTTCTTTCTCATCCTACTCCTCCTCCACCTCCTCCTCTTTATACTTCTTCTCCTTCTCCTCCTCCTCCTCCTCCTCCTACTACTACTACTACTTCTCCTCTTACTCTCCCTCTTCCTCCTATTGAGCTTAGCCACAAGTCTCTGAGAATCGAGCCTGGTTGATATGATAACAGAAAGGAGCATAACTTAGAACGGCTCGCTCTAACAAGGTAATTATATAGTTATAACCCGCTTAGAAGGTCGTTAGGAAGGAAGGAAGGAAGGAAGGAAGGATGGAAGGAAGGAAAGACGAAAAGGAGGAGTCTCTCTCTCTCTCTCTCTCTCTCTCTCTCTCTCTCTCTCTCTCTCTCTCTCTCTCTCTCTCGTAAATCTCATTCTTTTGTTCTTTTCACTCTTCTCAGATTTTTTTTGGTACTATTTTTATTTGCTTGTTTTTTTTGTCAAGTTATCCCTCCAAGTCTCGTTTTCTTTCTGTCTTTCTCTCTTTCCTCTGTACTCTTGATACGTTTAATCTTCGTTTTTAGTAAGAAAAGTGTTACTTTTGTGTGTATGTATGAGTTATCTTCATCCTTTTATGCAACTCTCTCTCTCTCTCTCTCTCTCTCTCTCTCTCTCTCTCTCTCTCTCTCTCTCTCTCTCTCTCTCTCTCTCTCTCTCTCTCTCTCTCTCTCTCTCTCTCGTTTCTATTGTTTGAAAAGGTTTTACATATTTCCAACAGTTTCTCTTCAATCAAGTTTTCTTTTTTAACCTTTCTTTCTATTAGTTTTCATTACATGTTATGTTTTTTTTTTAACACTTTCCCTACATCCTCTCTCTCTCTCTCTCTCTCTCTCTCTCTCTCTCTCTCTCTCTCTCTCTCTCTCTCTCTCTCTCTCTCTCTCTCTCTCTCTCTCTCTCTCTCTTTCTCTTACCAAGTTTCTTTTTTCTTCTTATCTTATTTAATTTTTTAACTCTTCTTTCTCTTCCTCATCCCTCTGCTTCTCTTCTCTCCTCCTCCTCCTCGACCTGCTCCTCCTCCCTCACCCCCTCCTCCTCTTCCTCCTCCTCCTAGACACTTATGAATACAAAGGGAGGCATCACTATAGGTTTTCCTGCTTCTTTGACAAGGAATATTTGGCGAAAGGGAAAATCTGTCTGATATTGTGTCCTCTATCCTCCAGTCTCTCTTTCCTTCCAACCACAGCTCTCTCTCTCTCTCTCTCTCTCTCTCTCTCTCTCTCTCTCTCTCTCTCTCTCTCTCTCTCTCTCTCTCTCTCTCTCTATCTATCTATCTATCTATCTATCTATCTATCTCTCTCTCTCTAAATCCCAGTGCTATTGTTTTCTTTTTTTTACTCTTTTATTTATTCTTAATATTTTGTTTTGTTTTTACCATAACCACTGTTTTCTAAATATTTGCCATCACCACAGTCACCAACACCAGCATTATTTCTTTTGCTATTCCTACTAATATTGGAACAACAAAAATGCTACTATATTACAGTTGCCTTATCTCTAGCATTATACCTATAATTATGTTAAGAAACACTACAAATACAACAGGCAGAACTATTAGTATTGCTATCATCATTATATACCTTATATTTCATTGCTCAACGTAGAGGACTGTGAAAAAAAGCTTTATTCTATTTTAAATTATTCTATTTTCATTCATTCTATTTATATATATATATATATATATATATATATATATATATATATATATATATATATATATATATATATATATATATATATATATATATATATATATATATATATATATATATATATATATATATATATATATATATATATATATATATATATATATATATATATATATATATATATATATATATATATATATATATATATATATATATATATATATATATAATTTTTCTTCATTTTTATTTACTTTTCTTCCTCTCTTTTCTATTCCTAAATTCGGCTGTCCCCCATATGAAAACATTCGTAACTTTTATATATGTCATGTACATACACTCTACCACATATCAAAGCAAAGTTTGTGCAAATAAATATTTAGGGAGACACAATATTCTTTTTTCGTCGTCTCTCTCTCTCTCTCTCTCTCTTGCTCTGTATGTGTGTGTGTGTGTGTATGTGTGTAATTCACTGTTTGATCTGCTGCATTCTCTGACGAGACAGCCAGACGTTACCCTACGGAACGAGCTCAGAGCTCATTGTTTTCGATCTTGGGATAGGCCTGAGACCAGGCACACACCACACACCGGGACAACAAGGTCACAATTCCTCGATTTACATCCAGTACCTACTCACTGCTAGGTGAACAGGGGCTACACGTGAAAGGAGACACACCCAAATATCTCCACCCGGCCGGGGAATCGAACCCCAGTCATCTGGCTTGTGAAGCCAGCGCTCTAACCATTGAGCTACCGGGCCGTATGTGTGTGTGTGTGTGTGTGTTTGTGATAGAGAGAGAGAGAGAGAGAGAGAGAGAGAGAGAGAGAGAGAGAGAGAGGCCAACATACTAGTACACAGAGAACTAAAAATAACAATGACTTTTTTCCACTAGCGCCGCAGCACATTCTCCCACCAAGACCTATTAAAACACACTATAATACTATATCTGGTCAACGAAAATGCCTCTCTACAGCAGAAAAGGCCGAAAAAACTATAAATGAAGCATAGGATGTAAGAGCAACAAAATACACGTAGGGTTATGCAGTTAGATGCACAAGAAAGTCTATGGAATGTCTATGACAAGATACAAAAAACGAAAATTTGATGATAAAATACACTTAATAAAAACTATTTTCTAGTGCTAGTGAAAATACACAATAACAGTACGATTTGATGTAAAAAATTATATGGAAAAGAGCATAACAAAATTTAAGGCAAATGGTATATGTATAGAAATATCCATAACAAACTAAATTGAAATGGAAGAAAAAAAAACGTAGGTCTTATAAGAAAAAAAAAAGATAAAATAGACCATAAAAATTACATGAAGCAAAAATGAATAAATAAAAATTCATAAAAAAAGACAAAAAGTTTAATCCGAATAAATACAAAAATATAAACAGTTGGACCATAAAATAAAACATAGAAAGTCAAAACAAACTTCAGACGAAAACAGAGGAACAAATATCAACAAATAGCAAAAAAACAAACAGCTGTAGATGAGATTGTGACAGGAACTTGGGACCTTCTGTCTACTGCCCTGTCCCATGTCTATTGCAAGAGAAGCGTGAAGGTTAAGGCAGGAAGCTCCTCTCCCACTGATAGCTTATCGCGCCCTGTCAAGAAGCAATTTTCAGCATGCCGAGTTAAGCGCCGATAGCCAATCAGCGATGGCATTCACCACTCTCTCCACCAATCACAATCAAGATGAGTCCGTGGAGGAAAGACTCTGGAGATTTGGGAAGGTTAAAGGAGAGAGAGAGAGAGAGAGAGAGAGAGAGAGAGAGAGAGAGAGAGAGAGAGAGAGAGAGAGAGAGAGAGAGAGAGAGAGAGAGATGAAGGAATGAATCAACCCATCCATGGAAAAAAAAACTGAGGAACACTACGAATTAAAAAACTTTCATTGGTGACAAGTTTCAGAAATATAAAGAACATAAATTTGAACAAATACCTAACCTTTACTGAAATGAAGAATGAAAAGTAATTATACTGATTGACACCAACAACTAGCAAACAGATACCAACATCATGTTCAACTCATAAGGATAAATAAAAGAAAAATAAAGTAAAACTTGGCTACTATGTAAAATGTGAAATGCATGGATGTTGTCTGTGATTATTACATATATTACGGAAAATATGAGGAGATACTACACAACCCTGAAGACAAAACATGAGAAGGAAATTAAACCATTACATAAAGAATATTAAAGACGGGTGATGATAATGGAAAAAAAAGACGAATTCATCTGCCAATTCAAAACAAAATAATGAAAAAGAAAACAAAAGAGCCAAGATAACGTAATGTATAACAACCAATAGTACTGTGAGACCAAACCAAACAACGAAATGACAGTACAAAAATAAATAAATAAATAAATAAATATATATATATATATATATATATATATATATATATATATATATATATATATATATATATATATATATATACACATATATAAAACACCATAAAGGAAAAAAAGAGAACATCCAATCAAGATCAGGAAATTATAAAGGAAAAAAAGTGACCCTGCCAATCTGCACCAGGAAATTTTAGAGGAAAAATAGTGCCGCGCGCTGCTAGGAGAGGGCGTAAGTGTCACCTGGAACACCCTGGAAGACTCCTGATATGCGACGGATAGATTCATCTCTCTCTCTCTCTCTCTCTCTCTCTCTCTCTCTCTCTCTCTCTCTCTCTCTCTCTCTCTCTCTCTCTCTCTCTCTCTCTCTCTCTCTCTCTCTCTCTCTCTCTCTCTCTCTCTCTCTCTCTCTCTCTCTCTCTCTCTCTCTCTCTCTCTCTCTCTCTCTCTCTCTCTCTCTCTCTCTCTCTCTCTTGCACGCTCACTCGTGCCCTCATCTCCAGCATCATTTCTTCACGCTGACTGCCGCCTTGTCTGACACATTACGGCATCCTCCTCTTCTTCCTCTTTCGCCTCCGCCTCCTCATCAACACTTCTCGCCCTAATTTACCTCCCCACTCCTCACTCTCTCCTCTGGCACTCTCATCCCCCTTATTACCTCCCTGGCACTCTCTCTCCTTCACTCCCTATTAGCCACTCTTTGGCACCTTCCCTCGCCCTACTTGCACTCGTATGCACACTCTCAATGGCACCTTCGAGGGCCCGAAGCTGATTGGTTGGCCAGGTAGGCATCAGAAAAGAAAGTGACCACCGAGCCAGGGTCATCAAGGTCAGGTCAGCCAAATGAAGACCTGCATTCAAGACATAAATGAGACATTGGGGTCTTTTTTTCATTTTTTTGGGGAGCAGGGATTCTTTTTTTAATGTATACATTTTGAGAGTCTTGAATATGCCACGTGTGTGTGTGTGTGTGTGTGTGTGTGTGTGTGTGTGTGTGTGTGTGTGTGTGTGTGTGTGTGTGTGTGTGTGTGTGTGTGGTTCCAATGTTTCGACCCCTGGAAATAGTAACACAGAAAGATTGAAAGAGCATTTTTTTCCTCTCTATTTCAGATTTTCCCTTTCCATTTTTTACCCTTTGACCTTCCAAGTGAAAAAGAACAAATAGCCGCTGATGACAAGACGCTGTGTTATTGTTCTTGTCTTTGTTCTTCTTCCGTGACCGTGATGTGATGAGGGAAGAAAGATGAGGGAGGAGAGGCACAAAAGTTTAATACATAATACTCTCTCTCTCTCTCTCTCTCTCTCTCTCTCTCTCTCTCTCTCTCTCTCTCTCTCTCTCTCTCTCTCTCTCTCTCTCTCTCTATCTATCTATCTATCTATCTATCTATCTATCTATCTATCCATCTATCTATCTATCTATCTTCATATATATATATATATATATATATATATATATATATATATATATATATATATATATATATATATATATATATATATATATATATATATATATATATATATATATATATATATATATATATATATATATATATATATATATATATATATATATATATATATATATCCATCTAGTTATCGGTCTATCTATATATCTGCCTCTCATGGTTTACAAGTTTACCACGATATGTACACCACCAATAGCAAAAAAGATAAATAAAATAAAACACTATGAAAGCTACAGAAATTATCAGCGTTGCCTCTGAGATGATTAAAAAAGACAAACTGATTACTCATCACTGCAGCCTTTCAAATTAAAATAAAAAAAAAGCTTAAAAAGATTATTAACCTTCATCTTTCTCAGATTCTTACATTCACTCGGTCTTGTCAATAAAACCGCAAGTAAGTCTTCAAAAGTGTGACTCTTACCATGACCGTCCACGCAGCCACCGCCGAAGGTTAAACCGCGTGGCAAATTCATTCATCTCATACGAAAAGGGAGAAAGAGAGAGGGAAAAAATCCATCCTTTTCTGTAATTTTTAGAACTCTTGAATGCCTCAGTCAAGTTTCTTAGAAGTCGTCTTTAGTGGTAGTAAGTGGGTTGCGGGGTGGGGAGGGGGAGAAAGAGGAGGAGTGATGTGGGAATGGGCAGGGGTAGCATATGAAAGGAGGAGGAGGAGGAGGAGGAGGAGGAGGAGGTATGGGAGGGGAGTCAGAACAGTAGAAAAAGGGGGAAGATAGGGAATAAATAAAGAAGAGGTATAAAGATTTCAGGAAGGGGGAGAGAGAGAGAGAGAGAGAGAGAGAGAGAGAGAGAGAGAGAGAGAGAGAGAGAGAGAGAGAGAGAGAGAGAGAGAGAGAGAGAGAGAGAGAGAGAGAGAATAATTACATCATAAATCGGGGGATGCCAGGAAGAATATTACAAAACAATGACAAATATAGACAATCCTCAACAAAAGTAATTAGATCCCCAAAATAAATTACGACTCCCACCACCACAACCGCCACCACTACTTCTTTAAGTGATCAGTACAAGTTATCAGTACATAGGGTGACACCGTGACACGAGTGCTTGGGTCTCTCAGTCACCCCGCAGCCACAAACAGGGAGGGGTGTTACTCTATCGATCCACGCAGCGTGTATGGTCTGTGCGGGGGAGGCGGTGAAAGAGAGAGAGAGAGAGAGAGAGAGAGAGAGAGAGAGAGAGAGAGAGAGAGAGACCTTGAGAGCTTGAAAGTTTATGATAATTGAAATGTTCCAATGCTGTATGAGGAGGGGTGGGAAACTGCTTTCTCTCTCTCTCTCTCTCTCTCTCTCTCTCTCTCTCTCTCTCTCTCTCTCTCTCTCTCTCTCTCTCTCTCTCTCTCTTTCCTCTAGCATGGCTGGCCTCCTGCCATCACGAGGCATAAAGACACGCGAGTCACCACTACAGGGCCACGTGCTGGAGAGAGAGAGAGAGAGAGAGAGAGAGAGAGAGAGAGAGAGGGGGAGAGCCAATCACGCTTACTCTACCATTTTTCTCTCTCTCTCTCTCTCTCTCTCTCTCTCTCTCTCTCTCTCTCTCTAAACACGTCACTCGCCTCCTCTTCTCCCTCTCTCTCTCTCTCCTGTGGTCTGATACACCTCCCTCTCTTCCCCTCTTTTCCCGTGTTTCCCCTCCGTTGCCTCCATGTATACATCTCTCTCTCTCTCTCTCTCTCTCTCTCTCTCTCTCTCTCTCTCTCTCTCTCTCTCTCTCTCTCTCTCTCTGGGTTCCCTTCTTAAAATTATATTCTTTTGTATCCTTAACCTTCTTTTGCTTTCACTTCTCCTTCTCTTCCCCTTCCTCCTCTTCATTCTTATATAAGTATTTCCCTTATTTACGTATGTACAACGCAAAAGTTACTTCACTTATGTACATAACACATAGATGAACGTTGTTTCGTATTTACGTAAGCGTATAGTACTCTCTACGCTTTACTGAATCCATTGAACCACACAAAGCTGATAATGTTCCAAACCGTATGAAATTAATCGAGAGAAGTAAAACAAAGAAATAGAGAAAAAATGTGGAAAAAAAATTGAATAATGAACCAATTTGTACTAATTTCTAGAAAAGGCACGTCAAAATTAATTTCTCTCTCTCTCTCTCTCTCTCTCTCTCTCTCTCTCTCTCTCTCTCTCTCTCTCTCTCTCTCTCTCTCTGACTGTATGAGTTTGTTTTTCCCTTCTCTTGTAAGGATTTTTCCCCTCTCCTGTAAGGTGTTCTTCGGGGTGAGGAAGAGGTCTGACTCGCGTGTGCAAAAATGACAGAATAAATGTGTGTTGTGTTAACATCAGAAACAACATATTTGAATTATTAACAGCAGTAATTGCAATGGTAGGTGTGTATGATATAATAAGGTGAAAGAGTAGATAATTGTGATGCTGTATCAGATATTCATGAAGTAATGGTTTAAGTACAGATTAACTCTATCATATACAAGCATATCTACATAATTACTTGTGGATTACGTGTGTGTGTGTGTGTGTGTGTGTGTGTGTGTGTGTGTGTGTGTGTGTGTGTGTGTGTGTTCCTGGGCCACATAAATATAAAATGAAAAAATAACGAAACCAAATACAATCTAAGCTCATGAAAAGTAAACAAATAATATCGACTGCGGCAGAATAAGAAAAACTAATTATCCTTGACTAAAAAGCAAAGTAAAAAGAAAATAAATAATGAACAAAGGAAAGGCATAGAAGTTTAAGCACTCAAAGCCCCCCATGACTATATCTTACAACACCATAACCACCTCTTCCTCCACCTCCTCATCCCACAGGGCTATTCGTACGGTGGATATCAAACCCTTTATTCGCCTCCCATCACGAATAACGGTGAGTTGAGAAAATTAGGGAGTGAACGAAGGAGATGAGTTACTAATACTAGCGAGACATATTGGTGATTCGGGGTAGGGAAACACACACACACACACACACACACACACACACACACACACACACACACACACACACACACACACACACACACACACACACACACACACACACACACACACACACACACACACACACACACGTTGTAAAAAAAAAAGAAGGAAAAAAAGGGGAGGAGAAAAAATGGAAGAGGAAAACATGAATTATCAGACGAAGTCCGGAATGAGAGAGAGAGAGAGAGAGAGAGAGAGAGAGAGAGAGAGAGAGAGAGAGAGAGAGGGGGAATGAAGGAAATGTGTGTGTGAGTGAATGCGCGCGCCGGTAAGCCTGTGTTGCTAGGCGGAGGACAACTCGCTTTTGCACGTACAATAGAAGAGAGGAGGAGGAGGAGGAGGAGGAAGGAAAAGGAGGGGAAGGAGGAGGAAGAGGGGAAGGAGAGGACAAACAAGACTAAAGATGGATATGAAATCAGTGAATACAAAAACAAATATTAAAATATGTATGTAAAAAGAAAAATAAGAAGAAAAAAGGAAAGAAAACATATGCAAAGGAGAAATGTTTATGGAATTTTGGAATCAGAGATGGAAAATAAAAATGAAAAGAAAAGAAGAAGAAGAAGAAGAAGAAGAAGAAGAAGAAGAAGGCGAGATCGGTGTCATCTAGAGAGGAAACGGAAGGTGAGGATTGTAGGAAGAAAAGGGAAACCGTGGTGGTGGTGGAGGAGGAGGAGGAGGAGGAGGAGGAGGAGGGGAGGAGGAGGAGGAGGAGGAGGAGGAGGAGACATGTGTAAACAAAGAGACCACGTCAGAAATAAACGCTCTTTCTCACTCTCCCTCTTCTTCGCTCCCTACCTCCCAAACTCTCTCTCTCTCTCTCTCTCTCTCTCTCTCTCTCTCTCTCTTCTAAGGAAGAAGAGAAAAGACGTGGGGAGAATGAAGGAAACGAAATAAAAGGAGAAATTGAGAAGAATTAGGAAACGAGAGAGAGAGAGAGAGAGAGAGAGAGAGAGAGAGAGAGAGAGAGAGAGAATCATTATGAAGGAATAAGGAGATGGAGGAGAGCGATAACCTGAAGGGGAAGATGGTGCAGGAGATAATGGAACCAAGATAATGGAATGAGAGAGAGAGAGAGAGAGAGAGAGAGAGAGAGAGAGAGAGAATAAAAAGAAACTTGAGAGAGAGAGAGAAGAGGAAAGGAGATAATATATGGAATACGATAAAAGAAAATAGAGAAAAAGACACAAATAAATAATAAAAAAAAATGATAGAAACAGAGATCAGTGCATGGGAGAGGAAAAAAGAACATAGAATATAGGAACTAATAGAGCAGAGGAGGGGAAATAGGGAGGGATAAGTGATGGGAGAGAGAGAGAGAGAGAGAGAGAGAGAGAGAGAGAGAGAGAGAGAGAGAGAGTTACGTTTCCTGTCCGTTCCCCAGTTGAACTAAAGTCTTAGTTGGAAACATTTGGTACTGTTTTTGGTGGTGGAGGCAGTCCAGTGCGGCGGCCAACCATTATTCCATCAGAGACACCATACGCCACCCCCAGCACACCTACTAATGCCTGGCTAGTGAGATCTTCTTGCCTCTGACTCTAAACGTCTCCAGTGCATTTCAGACTTCCAGACACCTATGATTAAAGATAAGTGAGGTCATTCCAAACAAAGATCGAAATAGCATGACAGGTAGATAAATAGATGTTATAGTAGAGAAATACTTGATGAATGAGACTGTGAATAAAGTAACAGATAAAAAGATAAAACAGTTGAATGAATGATAAAGCAGGCAGATAACTAAATGATACATAAATAAAGATTAAGTACCATGCATAAAAAAAGGAATGACATGAAAAATATAATATAATAGCAGATCAGATAGAAAAAAGAGAGGAGTGCACTGTAAACTAGAAAGGGAAACAAAGAGGGATGAAGAACTAGGGGAGAAGCACTCAGAAATGTTTAGAGAAAATCCATTTTCTTTAATAATCCTAAGCTGATAACGATCCTATGTTCATTTAAACCCTCTTGGAGACACCCTGTTACTGACCCGTAGAAAGTGTCTATCAGTAAGCTTGGTTAACTTGTTTCCTATATAACTGACTGCAGGACACATGGCGGAATAGAACACAATATCATTCCCATTGCCGTTGCACATTATTCTCTATTGCTAATACTGCACAATAAAATGTTCGCAAAATATCAAACTCATCCTGATGTCTTCAATTAGCGTTACCCTCCAAACTACCCCCTACACTGTCAATAATATCGCGCAGTAGAGAATATTGCGCATTAATATCGATCACATGGGGCTCGCTGAGTGCCACGTGGTTCCCGTTACTAACTGCGGAGCGGCGGAGCCTGTGCATAGTGAGGCGGTGCTTGGCGTTCCTACAAGCCATCAGGACCTGTGTGATGGTAGGGGAAGGGAGCGAAAACGCTGACTATCTATACTTGTCATATTTGTAGTCTTTTCACAGCTAATTTCGTCAGATGAAGGCATGTAGCCTTTCAGTGCAATGGCAGATTAAACTGCGATCTTAATAGCAAAAGGACTATTTGAGTCATTAAGATTTTTCAGTCTTTTATTTTTTAACATGGAATCATGTTTGACATAATCGTTAGATGCATAATGATACTGTGATTTTGAATATCATTATGAGCATAAAAAAAGTATTCGATTCGTTCAAACCTTCCCTTATTTCGAGGCTTCCTTTATTTCTCTTCATTCTTTATCCGCTACTGGGACTTGATGCTGGCCTCCGGGTTGACCAGACACACGTTCTGAGTGGCTGAGTTGCAGGAAATCTTCCTTACCAAAGTGACTGTAATGTTAGCGGGCAGACATTTTTAACAGCATTGTGTAATACTTTTCTTTTTGTTCAAGATAGACATTCTTAATGGTATTGTGAGTTCCCTCATATTATAAATATTTTTCTCGAGTAAATTTCTTTTTGACTTTCTGTTACAAGAGTTTATTTACCCATTGTCCTATGAAGTGGTAAGTATCATTAGAAGTCCAAAATTTAGAAGGGCCACTCGTGTGTTAAAAAGAAATAACAACTTACTTTGAATTTGACCATATATAGAAAAAAGCGTGTCCGAAGAACCAGTTGTCCAACCAAATTCATAGGAACTGTCACCATCATAACCGGCCAGATTTTTACCAATCCTCCCCCATGACACACATGACAGATTGAAGTTGAATTACGAATTGATTAATAACTGTAGCATGATTTGATTATTAAAATGCACAGTGACGACGAAGAAAAGATATATTCATTAGCAACACTAACATGAACATCATCACCACTACCACTATCACAACTACTAATATTTATACTTCCAAAACTACATTTAAATTTGCTTAATCACAAACACACACACACACACACACACACACACACACACACACACACACACACACACACACACACACACACACACACACACACACACACACACACACACACACACACACACACACACACACACACACACACACACACACATGAAGGCGCCGCTGCATAACCCCTCCTTTAAGATATCCCTTCAGGGAATCCTTTCAGGATCAAACGAAGGAAGCGCCACGCGACCTCACTCAACAATCTTTTTTTTTTTCTCTCGCATCTTTCTCTTCTTCCTCCTCCTTCTCCCCTTCGCCTCCTCTTCCTCCTCTTTTCCCCGTCTTCTTGCTCCTTCTCCATCCAGTAATGTCATTCACTTTCATTTTTCGACTCCGAGATTTGCATGACTCGTTTTTCTCCAAGCTCACTTTCGCTGCCACGCTCTCATGCTCTTTCTTTCCCTCTCCCTGCCGCCCACGCTCAAGCTCGTGCTCTCCGTCCATCACCCACGTTAATAGATTCATTTTTTTCATCTCCCGTCATCACCTCAGCTCACTCAGTAAAACAAATGTAACATCCCACGCTCAGAGCTTAGTAATACGCACACACATACATATACACACACACACACACACACACACACACACACACACACACACACACACACACACACACACACACACACACACACACACACACACACACACACACTGTTATTTTATCCAACTTTATTTTTCCTATTCCTAGTATGGATTTTTTTCCATTTTTTTTTCGACTGACTCTCTCTCTCTCCCTCTCTCCCTCTCTCTCTCTCTCTCTCTCTCTCTCTCTCTCTCTCTCTCTCTCTCTCTCTCTCTCTCTCTTTGAAATCAAACGTAACATTTAAACGTTTAAGAATGTACATATGGAATGACATTGAAAATTGACATTATTCATCGGTCTAATTAAACTTTAAGGGTAACAAAAAGAAAAAGACAAAAAAAAGAGAAAAAGAAAACAGTAGTGAAACCAAAATGACACTTAATCAAAACATAAGAATCTGTATCACCCATACATTTCAGCGTTTGTCTAAGTATCTGTAGCGAAGAGCAAAAGATAAATGCATAAAAAAAACAGGGCAATAGAAGAATACAAAATCATGGTTCTTATTCAGAGATACTTAGCTCTCATCAAAACTATTCTACAAGGCTACAGAGATGATTATCATGAATATTTTCTTGTTAATACTGTTCCTCTGCCACTAGAAACATAGCAACACACTTAAAACCAGTGCAGCCTCTCGGGTGTATGTTTAGGTGGCGCAGAGGTGTTTCATGATGTAGACCATGAAGTAGCATCGCCAAACGATAAAATAACAAGATTTTTTTTTCAAATAAGAGTAAAAATTTGTAAATGCAGCTGGTATGAATATGTATTAGCATCAAGAATAGATAAAAAAAAGTGTTCTACATATCTAATCTAGCAGCAGAATGGCATAAAATCGAACAATGTATGAAGGAACTAGCATCAACTCAGAATTAAATATACGCTTATATAAAAGTTGAGGGGATATGGATACAGAAGGATATTTAGAAGGGTCTCCCCTCCTACCTTAAGCCTCCAGATCCCAAACAACGGCCCTGCCACGCACCTGTGGGAGAAAGAACAAGGTGAGCAGGGAGGAAAATTGTGGAGGATAACAGCACAAGTAGCTTATTGTTTCCCTCCCTCTATTTTTCCCCTTGGTCACAGAGGCAATTTTAGCAACAAGAGGAAACAAGGGAGGGGAAAAAAGAACCTAACGACTGCATATGAGAAAAAAAAAAAGGATACAAGGAATGAAGACAAGGATCTGCAATCTCTTTCTCTCTCTCTCTCTCTCTCTCTCTCTCTCTCTCTCTCTCTCTCTCTCTCTCTCTCTCTCTCTCTCTCTCTCTCTCTCTCTCTCTCTCCAAACGCAAACATGCAAGAGGACAAACAAACCAGGAAACACACACACACACACGGGTGCGCGCGCACATACACACACACACACACACACACACACACACACACACACACACACACACACAGGTGCGCGCGCACGCACGCACGCACACACACACACACACACACACACACACACACACACACACACACACACACACACACACACACCGCAGGCTTCATGCACTGTGTTTAAGAGATCTTAAACAGAGATAGAGATAGAGAGAGAGAGAGAGAGAGAGAGAGAGAGAGAGAGAGAGAGAGAGAGAGAGATGAGGGGGAGATAAATCAATACATCTAAAGAAAGATGAAAAAAAAGAGAAAAAAAATTTAAAGTAGTTTCACCCTTTTGAAAAACTGGAGTCAGAGGGATAGATGTCTTCCTGAGAGAGAGAGAGAGAGAGAGAGAGAGAGAGAGAGAGAGAGAGAGAGAGAGAGAGAGAGAGAGAGAGAGAAAGCCGCACAAAGGTGTGATAAGGAGGGCGAATTAGACGTTGGGAGGAGAAGGGGAAGAGGAGGAGAAGGGGAAGAGGAGGAGGAGGAGGAGGAGGAGGAGGAGGAGGAGGAGGAGGAGGAGGAGGAGGAGGAGGAGGAGGAGGAAAAGGAGGAGGAGGAAGAGGAGGAGGAGGAAGAGGAGGAGGAGGAGGAGAAGGAGGAGGAGGTGGAAGAGGAGGTGGAGGAAAGAGGTAAGAGGTATTCTTTTGTCCTTGTTTGTTGGTCCTTGATAGATACTGACGTGGAATGAGCTGAAGGAAGGAAAGAAATACAGAAAGGAAGGAATAAAAAAGGGAGAGAAGGTAAGAAGGAGATAAAGGGAGAAAAAGGGAAATGAGAAAAGAGGGAGGGAGGAAAAATTGCGATAAAATCAAGGGAAAACACATGAGCTTTGAAAGTAGAAATTAGATGAACAAAGTACAGAGAGAGAGAGAGAGAGAGAGAGAGAGAGAGAGAGAGAGAGAGAGAGAGAGAGAGAGAGAGAGAGAGAGAGAGAGAGAGAGAGAGAGAGAGAGAGAGGAAACTTCGCAATAGACAGATTAGGCTAAAATTTCTTTCCACCAAAACTTTAATTGATCTTTACAAGAGCGATGACTCAAAGAATCTCTCTCTCTCTCTCTCTCTCTCTCTCTCTCTCTCTCTCTCTCTCTCTCACGTAATATTAGATTTTTTTCAACATGCCTTAAAAATACAAAAAGAAATCTAATGGCAAAAAAACTGAAATGGCTTCATCCAACCCCTAATATATATTCTTCAAAATTTTACTTCTTTTGTTTTTCCCCGTTCTTTTCTTCCTTAGTTCGTAATTAGCTTTTCTATCCGCACTTTCTTCATTACGTATATCATTTTTCTATCCGTCTCTCTCTCTCTCTCTCTCTCTCTCTCTCTCTCTCTCTCTCTCTCTCTCTCTTCTCTTTCCAACTAATTACTTTTCGTAACATTATTTCTTTCCCTTTCTGGCGCGTTTTTTTTTTTTTTTTTATATTCGTCTTATTTTCTTCATTGTTTCCTTTACCACCATTCCTTTTTCTATAACTTAAATTTTCTTTCTGGGTGACGTAAATAGAAACGTCAAGTTCATTTCACCGTGAGTAGCAGGAATGGTGCAGTGGTTGGAAGGAGAGAGTTCATATTTAAAAACAGTGGGAGAAATATAGGCTAAGTTACTGGCAGCAAACAGGGAGTAGGGGAGGTGGGACGTAAATAAACACAAAAGAAGGACATGAAGCAACAGATCTTTAAGTCCTTATTAGATTGTTTTCGGGGATTACGAACACTCTCTACCATGTATTACGAGAAAGAAATTGCAAAAATTAAGAAGAACAAGAACAAGAAGAACAAGAACAAGAACAAGAACAAGAAGAACAAGAGGAAGAAGAAGAGGAGGAGGAGGAGGAGGAGGAGGAAAAGCAGAAGGATGAAGAGATGAAATAGTTAATACGAGTATTGTTGGAAAAAACGTCAGTTCCACACACAAAAAAAAAAACCGTGTAGAAACATACACGGACACATATTGTCTAAAATAAAAGAAAAGCCAAACATGTATGTGATAAAAATAAATGTCCTTAAGATTACTTAATCACAATATATATCATGGATTCCAGGTGACATTTCATTTAAAAGGTTGTTATTTTTTATTTGATCTTACATTTGGCATTATTCTCCCTTTAATGGAAGTTTTAATTTAATCTAAGTGGGAGAGACTTGAGTTTGGAAGATACGAAGCAAAGTTTGGGTCTTGCCTCCGAGAAGCAGTTTGGCGATGCAGACTTGCCGGAAAGAATGATAAGTTCAGCACACCACCCGCAGCAGACTCCTCAACATTTCCACCTTAACCTCATATTATTAGCGTCTATGACTTATTTTACTGGTAGATGGAAACAGTCACAAGTTTTTTTTTTCTTTCTTCTTTTGTTGTTATTATTTATTAATACATTTTTCTTAATTAATTGGTAATAAAACTAATTCTTATGTAAGTTAATAGTCTTTGCATATTTCAGATCAATGAAGATGATTGGTTCATTTTCATTATTAGTTTTTAGGCACTTTATCTATTTCAACATATAAACAAAATAATGGCAATCAATAATGGAAATGAATTTAGTATGATATCTAAGATAAGATAAGATATCAAGTTCATTCATTTTCTTCATTAGCTTAATGCTATTTATCTATTCTCTTTGTATAAAAGATCCATTCATCAATTATTTCTTATTTTACTCTTCTGATGTCATTATCATAAATTGTCATCTTATTTACCATTTTAGCAAGAATAAGCTTTTCTTTTATTTACATTTACTAAACTGAAATTACTATCGTTATCCTTCCTGACCTTATAAGATCAGCATAATTGGTATCTTGATATCAGTATCTAAAGCTTTGGTGACTTTGGTGAAGATAGTGATATAAAGTGAAGTGCTAGATTAATTAAGCTAACAGGAGGCACCAGATATAATTTGGTATGTGTGGTATTCAAATAATTACTTTTCTCTCTTCTTTTCTTTTTTTCTTTTCTCTTTTTTCAATCTTTAATTCGTTTTACTCAAATTACTTTTTTGTGCTTTGTCTTTTTTATATTTACATTTATTAAGCTCGATTTACACAATATTTTTTCATCCATTTTTATTGTACATATATATATGTATATATATATATATATATATATATATATATATATATATATATATATATATATATATATATATATATAAACTCGTTTTACTCTAATTACTTTTTACCTTTCTTTTTCTCCCTCTTCTTCTACATATTTTGTCTATCTTATTCATTAATTTCACTGATGTTACGTACATTTTTTTATCATCACTTTCATAATTGTTTTCTGTTCTGTTTATCCTGTCCATCTTTTATACTTCGTTTTACACAGATTAATTTCTTTTCTTATAATTATTAACTTTTATTCATTGTCCTTTTCTTCTCCTTTTTTTCCCAATTATCTAAAATTGTCCCTTAGTTTTTTTTTTTTTCTCGTGCTTTCTTTTGTATCCTTTGTCCTAAAATAGCTTTCCTTCGATTTTTCTAATTTCGTTTCCTCCTCCATCATATTCCTCTTTCTCCTCCTGATTTTTTTTTATATTTTTCCTCGCTTTCCTATTTTTTTCTCTGCTTTTACTTCGTATCCTTTTTAATCCAATATTTATGAAATGAGTATATTGTACAGAGGATGGCAAAATATGCTATAAGGTATCCGTCCTCATTGTCAAGCAAAATTATAATATTATATATCTATGCAAAGGATATAAATTCAACCTCGTAATATAATGCGTATGTTTATAACAATAAAATCAATTGAATTGAATTGAATTGTTTGAGTGGTCGCTCTTACATGATGTAGCCTCCGTCTCTCTTTCCAGGTCACCCTGCCCAATGCATCCCTAGTCCCATCTTTCCACGTAAGTCTATCTTCTCATTCCCTCCCCATCGACTCCACACCCGTAAATCAATCCACATAATAATAATACGAAATTTTTGCATTGTTTGGAATACAATTGGGACCAACCTTCGCGTTATAGCATTTAATAAATGAAAAGATTCACATTTATTGTAATAAACAATTCATTAATTTACATATATATGATGTACAGCTCATGTGTTTTTCAGTTAGAATGAACGCTTATCACCGCCCTTTATTGTTCAAATTCAAAGAATGAATCTTTTTATTGAATTGACATTTAATATACTAAATGTGTTAAATTTTTTTTTATCAGAATTATTTGCCCTAATTTTTAAACTCATTTTGTGTTTCTTGCTCCATAAAATTTTAATTCTGCTTCCCCGGATTCACCATCCCACTCCTGAAAATTATTTGACCTTCCTCCGACACTTAATTCTTTTCGTTTAAATATATATATATATTTTTTTTTTTCGAAATTAAGTTATTATTTTCTACGCTTTAAATACTTATATCTTCTACTGTTCTTACTCCCCTTTTTTATTCTTCCTCTTTTTCGGCTCATTGCAATCTTTAAAGTAAGAAAGATAAATCTGTAAATCCAATAAGTCAATAAAATTTCTTTTTTAACCCGTCATTCAATCGCTGTTTCTTTCTTTTTTTTTTTTTTTGGTTTTATTTATTGTACTTACGAGTTGTTGATATCCACAGAATATTCCTACTTTTACCTATTTAATTAGTATGTTCACTCTAAGGATAAAAATTAACTATTTTTTGTTACTTTCCTTAATCAACCATCCTTTTCGTTCATTTACTTAATTCGCTATATTCACAACTTTCTTTATGT
>NC_059271.1:12922691-12930191 GCF_017591435.1 Portunus trituberculatus | reverse complement strand
CTCGCTCTCGCTCTCTCTCTCTCTCTCTCTCTCTCTCTCTCTCTCTCTCTCTCTCTCTCTCTCTCATCATTCCTTTCTATTGATTTTTTCTTCTCTCCTCTTTACTTTTGTTTGTTTCCTCTCTCCTTCTCTCTCTTCGTCTAGTGTTTCCTGTCTCCTTTCCTCCAGCTCTCTCTCTCTCTCTCTCTCTCTCTCTCTCTCTCTCTCTCTCTCTCTCTCTCTCTCTCTCTCTCTCTCTCTCTCTATATATATATATATATATATATATATATATATATATATATATATATATATATATATATATATACATATATATATATATATATATATATATATACATATATATATATATATATATATATATATATATATATATATATATATATATATATATATATATATATATATATATATATATATATATATATATATATATATATATATATATATATATATATATATATATATATATATATATATATATATATATATATATATATATATATATATATATATATATATATATATATATATATATATATATATATATATATATATATATATATATATATATATATATATATATATATATATATATATATATATATATATATATATATATATATATATATATATATATATATATATATATATCGTCTTTATTTGTTATTCATTATTGAATATCCACACATCAGCTGTTCTTTTATTATCTTATATTCTCGCATCTCATCTCATTATAAATATCTTCCTTATATGTTTCCTCTTCTCTTCTTTTTTTTCTCCTCTCCCTCCCCTTGCACGGCAAAATAATTAAATATCAGAAAGCAACAGTTACATTAAACACAAAATCTATTTCAACTCTCAATTCCCTTTCCATCTCAACAATTCAGCTCCGCCGTCATCAATAATGTACCAAAATATTAATTTCAGCTTATTTTACCAAGAATAGAAAATTGAAAGAATGGAACCATTTCCTCCACAGAATATCCATCCTGATACTTTTATTTTTCATTTCTAATATCACGACCTGAATATTCCAGCTATGATTATTAAAAGTTATATTTCTTCACCTCTCTCTCTCTCTCTCTCTCTCTCTCTCTCTCTCTCTCTCTCTCTCTCTCTCTCTCTCTCTCTCGCACCGGAGTTTAATTTAAACCCTCAATAGATGTACACGCATAAGACTTGCAGAGTTGGTGTTTTTTTTTTATGCAAATTAATGTTATTGTTTTAGTTATATATAATAGTAGTTATATAGTGTTAATAGTATTATAATAGCAGTGGTGGTGGTGGTGATAGTAGTAGCAGTTCATGATTTTGTTGCTGTTACTGTTGATGTTGTTGTTGTTGTTGTTGTTGTTGTTGTTGTTGATGATGTTGCTTTTGCTCTTGTTGTTATACTGTGAATAGTAGTAGTAGTAGTAGTAGTAGTAGTAGTAGTAGTAGTAGTAGTACCAGCAGTAGTAGTAGTTGTTGTTGTAGGAACAGCAATAACAACAACAGTAGTATAAGTAAAAGTAATAGACGCATATGGATTAGTATCAGTAATGAAATCAAAATAATGAACAACAATAACATTCATCCCAACCCCTCTGAAAAAAAAAATTACAATCACCATCTTCGTATAATTTTATTGTCATCAATAATGCATCTGACATGCTTCCTTTCTATCACCAGTCTAACTTATCTAACGAAAAACCACGAACAGAAGAAACACACTGAGGCATGTAAGAATAAGAGTGCATCTAGCTCCACGTAGAAATAATGCATGGAGAGTGAGAAAAAGAGAAAGGTAGGTGTTGCAAGTGGGCGAGAAAGAGACAATATTATTCAGTTGGGAATTATACAGGCACGTGGGAGACAGGATACTCGTGGGATTGCAACCAAGTAACTTACCCCGCCTGTATAAGTGTGAATAAGGAAAAAGTGGAGAGGAGTGTGGATAAGTGTGTGTACTGTGGTCATAAGATGAATAAAGAGTAAGGCTATGAGAAAAGAGATGAGGGTATGGGGGTGTGGATGAGGTACAGGTGAATGAAATATGTGCAGCGTTTGAGTGTGTGGGCTGCGGAAACAAAGTGAATAAGGAAGTAAAGGAATGAATAAGAGACTAATGTGTGTGGAGGCTAAACTTCAGTAAGGGAGGAGTATATGTTGTTGACTTTTTTCTAACTATAAGAAAGAATTCTGACATAGAGCAACAACAGGCTTGAAAAACTTGAAAAATAAGTTAAAACGATTATTTAAAATTCATGGATGGTTATCTAGAAACCACTCTTAAGACGCTGATAGAAGATAAGTATAAGAAGATTACATAATGTAGGATTACGCTAAGAAGCAAGAGATAAACCAGTCTTTACTAAGTACGTAAGCATTAGGATAGTAAAGACACGCACGGATACGTACTAAAGGAGGAGGTAGAAATTTATTATGTATAGCTAAGTAAGCAATGAATAAGAGAGCGGCTCTGTGTTGTGAGGGAAAAGGAACTAAGTAAAAGTTAGTCTGTAAACAGTATATAAACACAATATGCTAGTGAGAGACACATAAGCACTGAAGAAATAAGAAAGGTTCTGTGTGTATTTAAGACATTGATGGTGAGCTGTGGGGCTGTACATGAGTCAAGTAAACACGTGATAATTAAGTCAATGATAAGCAAATATTCGGTAAAGTACTGTAAGTGATGGAGAGTTAGTGTGTGTATACTCGCAGGCAGAGAGTGGGCAGCTAGCGTGTGCTGTGAAGTTAAGTACGACGATAGTGTGTGCTGTGGGTGTGGCGAGTGTTTTTAATTAAAGGTGCTCTCATCAGGTGAAGGGTCGAGTGTCACCGTGGCTATTGTAAGAGTCAACACTCAGTTATCAGAGGTGAGAGGCGCCTAAATCCCTCTCCCTCTCTCTCACACATACTGACCTTTCAATCATGAGTCTAACACGTGACCTATGAAAATCCGCGAGAGTGACAGGTATAGAGAATATTATATTCACCGTATGTTCTCTCTCTCTCTCTCTCTCTCTCTCTCTCTCTCTCTCTCTCTCTCTCTCTCTCTCTCTCTCTCTCTCTCTCTCTCTCTCTCTCTCTCTCTCTCTCACACACACACACACACACACACACACACACACACACACACACACACACACACACACACACACACACACACTAATGAATCTCTAGTGATTTTATTGTTAGTGTTGACAGAAGCATTAGATCGAATAGGAGTTGATGACATGAGGAGGAGGAGGAGGAGGAGGAGGAGGAAAAATAAGAATGGAAGAAGGAAGAAAAAGAGGAGAAAGAGTAGGAGACGGTAGAAAAGGAGGACGACGACAAGAAGGATGAGAATGAGAAGAAAGGAAAATTCTCTCTCTCTCTCTCTCTCTCTCTCTCTCTCTCTCTCTCTCTCTCTCTCTCTCTCTCTCTCTCTCTCTCTCTCTCTCTCTCTCTCTCTCTCTCTCTCTCTCTCTCTCTCGAAATCTATTGGCCTCACGAGAGTTCCGCCTCGGCCGTCTAAGAGCAAACTGTTGTAGCTCTTTTTTGTCTTTTATTTTTATATTTCACCCTCGACGACCCTGAAATGACTCCCTGGAACTTGCCGCTCTGGGCCCCGATTGCTGTATCACTTCACTCTATCCTGGTTAGATTGTTAGTGAGATGGTAGTTCAGCTGAAGGCTCCTACACGCTGTTCTAAAGTGAACGATGGCAATAAGGAGAGGGTGGAAGGTAATGATAACGAAGAGGATAAGCACTAACGATTATAATATGTAACCAAATTGCGATACTATTTTGCATCTTTGCGTGGCTTTCTGGGAATCACAAACGTGTTCAACGGAAGGAAGAATGGAGAGGGAGGAATAGGAGGAGAAGGAGGAGAAGGATGAGTAGGAGGAGGAGGAGTAGGAGGAGGAGGAGGAGGAGGAGGAGGAGGAGGAGGAGGAGGAGGAGAAAAAGGAAGAAGAAGAAGAAGAAGAAGAAGAAGAAGAAGAAGAAGAAGAAGAAGAAGAAGAAGAAGAAGAAGAAGAAGAAGAAGAAGAAGAAGAAGAAGAAGAAGAAGAAGAAGAAGAAGAAGAAGAAGAAGAAGAAGAAGAAGAAGAAGAAGAAGAAGAAGAAGAAGAAGAAGAAGAAGAAGAAGAAGAAGAAGAAGAAGAAGAAGAAGAAGAAGAAGAAGAAGAAGAAGAAGAAGAAGAAGAAGAAGAAGAAGAAGAAGAAAATAAAGAGGAGGAGGAGGAGGAGGAGGAGGAGGAGGCCACCCAAGCAGCACTCTACAATCTTCTAAGTTAATTGACATATCCTCAAGCGATGACCTTTTTCAACCACCACCACCACTACCACCACCACCACCACCACTGCCGCCAGCACCACCACCGCTACCACCACTGCAAGTATTATCACCACCAGTTGTCACCACCACTTCTCACCACCACCAGAACTGACAGCATTATAAAGCACATCCTGTATGGTATGTCTCAGTATTTTGTATCTTTGTCACCTTTCGACCTGCCTTCTGTCTTCCATATCTTCCCCTTGTCCTTTTCTTATGTCTCCTTCTTATCCTTTCTTCCTTGGCTTCTCTTCTTTCTACTAGAGTTACTGTCACTAGTGTTCATTTTTTTTCTTATCATTTTCTTTAACTTTGCATATCTTCTTTCATCTCTCCTTTTGACTACTACCTTTTCCTCCTCCTCCTCTGCATCCTCCTCTTTATGTACAGTTTCTTCGTTTTCTTGTTCTACATAACACTTTTTCGTTATTTTTTACTTCTGAATGTATTCGTCCTACTATAAATGTTTCTTCATCTTCTTATTCCATCAGCTCTTCCTTCGTCTCTCGTACTTAGTAAAACTGTCTTCTTACCCTTCCTTCATTCGTCTTCCTCTTCCTCCTCCTCCTCCTCCTCCTCCTCCTCCTCCTCCTCCTCCTCCTCCTCTTCCTCCTCCTCCCCATGTATTTCTTTTTATTCCGAATGATGCTAATAATAACTTCACCTCTATCTCTTTTTTTCTGTCTCGATAAATGAAGTGAAAGATCATTCTACCTTTTATTTACATCGAGTTCATAATAATGACTCGCCTCTTACTTCCATTTGGTTGAAATCTTGCATTGTAAAATTCCCTAACACTTAATTCAATAACTGTACTACTTTGTTTTTCTTGTACTGGTTCTTAAATCCATCTCTCTCTCTCTCTCTCTCTCTCTCTCTCTCTCTCTCTCTCTCTCTCTCTCTCTCTCTCTCTCTCTCTCTCTCTCTCTCTCTGCAAGTTCTTATTCTTTCCTCCCTCTTTCCAAACATATAAAATCTTAAGCAGAGAATCTTCTGCGGAGGAGGAGGAGGAGGGGCGGAAGTAAAAGGAGAAAGCAGAGAGCGAGGACGAGGAAAACGAATAATAAGACGAGATACAGAAGGAGAAGAAACACAAAAGAACACAAATAAAGAGGAGGAAGGCGAAACGAAGGAGGAGAAGGAAGGGGGGGGAAAATCAAGGACGTCACTGTTCGTGAATTACTTAGAACAGCGAAAGGTCACCGAGCACAATCCCAGATGCCACTCGTTCTCCTGAGAATTAAACCTTTGTTACATTTTCCTAGCTAAAGTTACACCATAGAGTTTGAGGCTTTGGTTAACTCTCTCTCTGTGTGTGTGTGTGTGTGTGTGTGTGTGTGTGTGTGTGTGTGTGTGTGTGTGTGTGTGTGTGTGTGTGTGTGTGTGTGTTACAATGAAAGAGAGGTGGCAGTTTTGGTAATAGTTCGCTAGCGGTGGTTAGATTTGTGGTGGTGATAGTAGTAGTAGTAGTAGTAGTAGTAGTAGTAGTAGTAGTAGTAGTAGTAGTAGTAGTAGTAGCAACAGTAGTAGTAGTAGTAGTAGTAGTAGTAGTAGTAGTAGTAGTAGTAGTAGTAGTAGTAGTAGTAGTAGTAGTAGTAGTAGTAGTAGTAGTAGTAGTAGTAGTAGTAGTAGTAGTAGTTACGACACAACAACAACAACAACAAAAATCAGCCCAACCCAACAGTGATATTAACTACAATTACAACACCATATCAACAAGCTTCCGGAAGGAGGCAGGTCACTACGAGCAGGCAGGCAGAAGAGTAATAGCTATAAATATCCAGAAGTACCACCACCAGAGTATTGGAAGGAGCAGGTACCAGTGGCTTACCAAGAGGCCTCTGCTGATAGGAAAGAAAATGACGCAACACCTTCACCGTTACACCTAAGAATGTAAACACAGACGAGGGGTCACATGGCGTAAGGGAAAAGAATAGGGAAGAAAAGTAAAGTGTGGGGAAAGAATGAGGTAAAATACAATAGAAGATGTAGTTTTGGGATTTTTTTTTTCTCCAGGAGGTATAATATTTTTTTTTGCTTAATAGGATGATGATATGGATAAAGAGGGCGATGGTGATAGTATCCGGTAATAATGATGATGAGAATTTAGAAGACCAAAATAAATTCGATTAGGATAAACAATAAAGATGAAATTAGAAGAAAATGTGTAAAAGGAAATAAACACAATGAAAGTAAACATACACTCAATAAAAAATAATATAAAGACGAAAAAGAAACTAAAGGTCAAGATGAACATTCCAATGAGAGCAATTCTACATTTCCTAAGTTTAATCAATACTGTTCCGTTTTCTTATTTTCTTATAGTAATGTCTTGATTATTTATGTACTATATTTTGTATAAGCTGGCGGTCTCACAAGAAAATAGGTGAACGGGAGGAAGAGGAGGAGTAGGAGGAAGAAGAGGACTAAGGAAGGGAAGAGGTAAGAAGATGCAGAGGAAGAGTTTAGTTCTATTTATACCTCTTCCTTCACTACCACCACCATCAGAATCCCTCTCCTCCTCTTCCTCCTCCCCTCCTCCTCTTCGGTTCATCTGCTTTGCTGTCTGACCCACAAAAAACGGTTCGTTGGTTCACAAGCCTGTCGCCCACAAGTCCTCTTCCCTCTTTCTTCCTCTTCCTCTTTTTCCTCCTCCTCCCCCTTCTCCTTTCCACTCCGCATCCCTCCAACATTTTGCGTTCTCGGAAACAATAATATGAACAATAAAACTCTAACTTTATCTGCCTCGTTTCTCTCTCTTTTTCCTTTCCGTATCAATTTGAATATACGAGTATGCCAAAAACACACTACGAAATCACAAAATAATTTCCTACTTTTCTACTTTGTGTCCCCTCTCTCCCGCCTCTCCCGCGACTCTTCAACTCTCCCAGCTCAGCTATTACGACAGTTTTTTGATGAAAGTGATGGGGGTCGTCCGCGAGTGGTCGTCATTAAAGGGAAATGCATAAAATATGTCTCATAAATGGATGGATTGATGACAGTTAATAGGTGGACAGATGAAGGTAGATATAGAAAATAAATAAATAAGAGAGGAAGCGAGATAGGTAAAATTCATATATAGACAGAGAGAGAGAGAGAGAGAGAGAGAGAGAGAGAGAGAGAGAGAGAGAGAGAGAGAGAGAGAGAGAGAGAGAGAAGGTAAAAATAAGGTAAAAGATATAGT
>NC_059271.1:12912691-12920191 GCF_017591435.1 Portunus trituberculatus | reverse complement strand
ACACACACACACACACACACACACACACACACACACACACACACACATACATACACACACACACACAAACGTACACTGTTAGAGAGAGAGAGAGAGAGAGAGAGAGAGAGAGAGCTTGAGCGGACACATCACTGCTTGCGAAGGTGACGCCTCTCCCCTTTATCCCTTCCCCTCCTGCTCACCCCTCCGCCTTCTTCCCTCCCCTTTCCCACTCTCACCCAAACTCTCTCCCCCCATTGCACTGTCACCATGGCGACGAGCAGACAACACGAGCATCCTCACACACACACACACACACACACACACACACCCGTCAGTCAGTCAGTAGCTATTAATTATTTTTGTCGTTACTTGTTTTTATCATTTTTTTCTTTCAGGCGTACTACTTTATTCTGTGCTTTTGCGTAAATGAATCTCTCTCTCTCTCTCTCTCTCTCTCTCTCTCTCTCTCTCTCTCTCTCTCTCTCTCTCTCTCTCTCTATGTCTGGTGTGTGTGTGTGTGTGTGTGTGTGTGTGTGTGTGTGTGTGTGTGTGTGTGTAAGGTTAAAGCCGCCTTGCTGGGACCCGCCATCACACTTAATTTCCTCGCACAACTTCTCGCCTTAATAAATAAGGAGAGATTATTCTTTTCGCTTTAATCCGGTTTATTTATATATTTCCATTTTCGTTATTACAGACCCGACTAAAGCTACCATGTGTGTGTGTGTGTGTGTGTGTGTGTGTGTGTGTGTGTGTGTGTGTATGACATTACGTGTAAGTGTGTGTATATATCTGGTATTACTTACTAACTTTTTTTCCCCTCCACTTTGGGTCTGACTTAGTGTTATTGCTTTGAACTGTGAGCAACACACAAGTTCCGAACCGGCGGACTTCGCAAGTGCTTCAAATGAAACGTGTGCGAATGAATATCTGAATTTACGACTACTACATAGCTAACTAAACAAATAAAGTGTCACACACACACACACACACACACACACACACACACACACACACACACACGTTTCAGGTTTCTTTTAGGTGCTCCGGAGCTTTAAGTGGAGGCAAGAGAAGACCTAAATCAATGGTAAAAATTAAGACTTCTAGACCTGGCGGCTGGAATTTCCAGACCATCGTTTCAAACCGTCAATTTGAAGCTCCAGTGACCAGTAGCATGAATCATCAGTGAAGCGTGGACTGGGAGAGGAGAGAGGGAAGAGGGAGAAGGGAACACTGAAGGGTTAAGAACGTAGGAAGGTTGTAAGTGAGAAGTCAGTAAGATGTGTAAAGAAAAGTATTGAAGGAATAAAAATATTAAAGGGTAAAGGGAAGGAAGTAGAACAAAAATGGAGAGATAGGAAATAGAAAGGAGAAGAAATGGAGAGTAAAAAGTATGGAAGGAAATAAATAAGGGAAGGAAAAGCAAATCAATAATTGAAAAAGACGGATGGAAAGACGGAAGAAGAAAGAAGAAGAGGAAGGAAGGCGAGAAAGGAAAGAAGTAAGGATTTTTTTTTTGACTTCACACCATCTCATACCTCGATTTAGTTTTCCACTTCTTCTTCCTCCTCCTCCTCCTCCTCCTCCTCCTACTCGCCAGTTGACTCACATTTCCTTCCCTTTCGCAACATCTGACACCCTTCTTTCTCAGACTCCATCTCCCACTTCCACTTCTCCTCTCACTCCCTCCTCCTTTTCCTCTTGATCTCCTTTCACCTTGGAGTCACTTTAGGTCTCTCTCTCTCTCTCTCTCTCTCTCTCTCTCTCTCTCTCTCTCTCTCTCTCTCTCTCTCTCTCTCTCTCTCTCACTCAGCCAATTTCTTGAAACACGTAAGAAAACATAAAGAAACTACGAAATGGCGCGTCAAAGATTCAGGAGAGAACTATTACCATCACGAGCCTAAAATTGTCTTAAAATTTTACGAAAATTATATCAAAAGTAATATAGTATTACAATAAGTTTAAATTGGAAATTCACATTATCAGTCATCCATATTTTTGTCTTCTCTGTAAAATGACTAATAACACTGACAACATAACAGATTAAAGTGAAATTCAGAAAGAAACTATGACGCAACTCTAGTATGCACTGTGAAGGCTGAAATAAGGACGAGTTTAGAGAAGAAAATATTCTGTCCCATTAATATAAAAAAAAGTTTAGGACTTATAAAACAATATGAACAATTTCATACCAGGAAAAATGATATTTTCATGGAAAAATTCAATAATATAATCAATATGTTTATTTTGTTTAAGATATTCCTTTTGTTGAAGACTGAAGATAAAACACGGATGCAACACAGCGAGTAATTGTTTATTCTAGAAAAAAGAAATATGACTTAACTGTGAATACCGTCACAAAGCAAATAAAGCACCAGATTAAACTCTGCAGTGAGACAAAGGAAGAACATATTAATGAGGGAAAAAAAACTTTTTGTAACCGTGTAATGTCTGATAAAGTGTTCTGATGATTTTAAAAGGTCAATCACTAATGGGGCATTAAATGAATTTCTCTCTCTCTCTCTCTCTCTCTCTCTCTCTCTCTCTCTCTCTCTCTCTCTCTCTCTCTCTCTCTCTCTCTCTCTCTCTCTCTCTCTCTCATCACCATCATAATAATAATGGCCGATGTTCTGTCTCTTCCTTCCTCCATTCTTTCCCTTTTCTCCTCGTCCACAACAACAACAACACATCTCTTCTCCCCTTCTCCAGCCCAATAATGGCGTAACCTTCCTAGCAAACGATCTACTTCTCTCTTCTCCTCCTTCTCCTCCTCTTCTTCTACCTCCCACTCCTCTTACTCTTACTCATCCCTTTGTCTTTTTCGTCCTCGTTCTAACCCTCTCTCTCTCTCTCTCTCTCTCTCTCTCTCTCTCTCTCTCTCTCTCTCTCTCTCTCTCTCTCCAAACGGTTTCAGCGGAGCACCTAGGGCGAACCAAACCCCACACTAAGTTCAGTTAAGCCGTAGAGTCCCCGGGAGCCACGCCTCCAGCCAAGCCTGGCCAAACCTCCGCCCTTTCCTCTTGGCTGCAAAACACGGTGTCGTCTCCCAGGCCTTCGTTTACCTAGAGTCCTAGACTAAGAGAGAAGAGGAAAGGAAGAAAGGGAGAGGTTGTCCTGAGAAGTTTTTGTGTTCTTGGACCGTCAATTCTCTTCGTCGTGGTTGGAGAAGGAGGAGGAGGAAAAAGGAGGAGGTCGTTTCAGTTCTCCTTTCTGTATGGAGGAAGGTCGCAAGGAACGAACACATGTATGCACACCACTCATTCAGTCCGCCAGCCAGCCAGGTCTCTCCCTCTCTCTCTCTCTCTCTCTGTCTGTCTCTTGGTCCCCTCACCCTTACAGTTGCCAGGTCTCACCACACAGTCATCACCACTACTACCACCACCACCACCACCACCATCATCCCCACCACCGCCGCCACCAGAGAGTCCAAGGGGCGGTCACCCTTGCCGCACGAAGAACCAAAGTCCCTTCTCAGCTCCCCTTTGCGTCGCTCCCACTTCCATCCCCCCTCCCTCTTGATCCCCTCTTTCTTTTCCATACCTCCCTCGCTTCGTACATCAGTTCCCTCCCCTTCACTACCAACCCTCGCTTTTGCTCTCGCTCTCTCTCTCTCTCTCTCTCTCTCTCTCTCTCTCTCTCTCTCTCTCTCTCATACACACATACTAAACTCCACTACGCTCCGCCTCTTCTGCTTTCTGCTGTCATACACACACACACACACACACACACACACACACACACACACACACACACACACACACATTTTCCTCCCTCAACACGGCGTCTGTGTCCTGCTGTTACCATAGGAACCGTGCATTAACTCGTTCAGCCACGCCAGACAGACAGGCACCACCACCACTACTACAACCAAGACCCGTGCAAGAGGCGAGGGACAGCTGGCAAGCTCCCGCCTCTTGCTGCCAGATTAATAGGCACCTGCATACTTTTCCTCGTCAGGTTACCTCTTATTTTGGGTACTTCCTTGTCTTTCCTATTTCTAACCTTTTACGTGGTTATTTTTTTCATCTCTCTCTCTCTCTCTCTCTCTCTCTCTCTCTCTCTCTCTCTCTCTCTCTCTCTCTCTCTCTCTTTCTTCGTCTCTTGTCAAGATGTCATATTGCTTTTGCGTTTTCAGTTTCTTTTTTCAGATTTTTTATTTATTTCCCGCTTTCTTCTACCTTAACATTTTCGATTTTGTTCTCTTATCTTAATTTTGTCTCTTCTCTCTCTTTCTTGTGTGTGTCTGTGTTTGGCAGTATCTGTATAGCTGGAAGGGTGAGTAGGTGGATATGGATGTGTGTCTCCCTGTCAGGGTGATTGACCAGCTAGGTAAATGACGCTCTCTCTCTGTCTCTCTCTCTCTCTCTCTCTCTCTCTCTCTCTCTCTCTCTCTGTTATCTGAGGAGCAATCGAACGAACTGCTAATGCTTTAGACGAGAGAGAGAGAGAGAGAGAGAGAGAGAGAGAGAGAGAGAGAGAGAGTGTGTGTGTGTGTGTGTGTGTGTGTGTGTGTGTGTGTGTGTGTGTGTGTGTGTGTGTGTGTGTGTGTGTGTGTGTGTGTGTGTGTGTGTATGAGTGTGTGTGTCTGTGTCTGTGTCTGTGTCGAGGGCAAGAAGTGCAGGCTAAGGGAAAACCGTAATTTACCTCGGCCAGTCACCAAATAGTATGCAAATTTAGTCGTATGGTACGTGCCAGACAGAGAGAGAGAGAGAGAGAGAGAGAGAGAGAGAGAGACGGTCCTCATTAACACTTGCAATAGACTATTTATCCTTTCATTCTAAGTATTAATTGTCTCCAGTTAATACAACCACATAAATTCTAATGCTTCTATTCCTTTAGAATCTTATTTCCTGTAATTATACCTTCACACAATAGTAACAGTAGTGGTTGTAGTAGTAGTAGTAGTAGTTGAAGTAGTACTAGTAGTAGTAGTAGTAGTAGTAGTAGTAGTAGTAGTAGTAGTAGTAGTAGTAGTAGTAGTAGTAAATAGTAGTAGTAGTAGTAGTAGTAGTAGTTTAGATACATTTATAATCATAATGTTACTTTGTACTCTATATCATAAATAACAATACCATCACTATTTGATGCCAACTTTATCATTACTATCACCTGCTCCCTTTATGATCTAATTCTTAATCACTATCCGCACTCCATTACTAATTCTGACATTCGTCCCCCTACAATTGCTCTGGCGTCACGCTTCATAAACTGCTGACGGGGAGGGAAGAAGGTGGGGAGGGAAGCAGAGACATTCATCACACAAGGAAGTAAGCGGAGGGAAGCAAGGTCACATATACTTTATGCCCTTGCTGATATCAAACACGATGCATATATAATGAAAGATGATTAACGAAAAACAGAAAATGAGAGATGTATATATATATATATATATATATATATATATATATATATATATATATATATATATATATATATATATATATATATATAATATCTAGAAATTACTTGTAAATAGTGGATGAACTAAGTTGAATAGTTTATGAATTTATTAGAAAATGTATACTAGGTAAATTATTGAGTATACATAATGTATAATACTAAATACTTATGAATAACGTGTAAAATGTATGAATAATATGATAAAATATGCAAATTAATTCATTAGTGAAGACACACGACACAAAACTAAAGAAAATACAAAATACAAAACATTAGCAAAATATTTTTTTTCTGCTCATGCCACATTTTTTTTTATCTAATTTTCATTTTGTATTTCCAGCCAGCAAATAACATCAACACAGCGCAGCGTAACATGATCTCGCGCCACATTCCGCTGCGGAGGTCGTGACGGTGCCTGGCGTCACGCTCGAGGAGGCGATGTGGCGATGCGGTAGTGTTGGTGATGGGGTTGTGTAGTGGTGTTATCTTGTGTATGTGTGGCGCGTGCTATTTTGGGACTAATGGATTGTAAACACAGTACATTTCCCTCCCTCCCTCTCTCTCTATTCCCTCCCAGAGATACTCCCTACCTCTTTTTTCCCTTCCTTCAATCCCTCCCAGTAACACTCCCTATCTCTCTTCGTTCATACATCCATCTCCCCCCATTGACTCATGTAATCCTTGTGTTGTATTGTGTGATGCTTGCGCTATTGTTGTACTGTTCTCTACTTTTATCTATTATATTTCAAATATCTATTTACCATCTTTATTACTTATATATTTATTGATTTATTTATTATAGTATAATTTGTTCATTTTATTTTTTTTTATTTTGCATTGACAGAAAGTGAGGTTGTTATTGGCGACATTTAACCTCAAAATGACCAGAATAGTAAAGGACACACATGGATCATACTTTTATATAGCCTATGTGTCCGTGTACGTGTGTGTGTGTGTTGCATCATCGTGAACCAGCACGTGTTTCTTCCCCAGCTACCGGAATTTGGTGTCTCTATACAAGTTGTGCCACGTCTCTCCATCACTCTCTCTAGCTCATCTCGTCTGTGTATTGTGTATCCCGCCTGGGTGTCGCTTAGTGGCCTGCGTGCGGTGGTGGACCGTGTGCGTGCGTGTGTGCCGGGTCTTCACGCAGCGTGTGGCGGACCGGCGTGTCGGAACAATCCATCATCTGTCAGCCAAAACACCGCCTCCCTGATCTAGCCGCCACAAGCCCCACTTACCGGAGTGGGGGTGGTGGTGGAAGTAAGAAGTATAGTGGGATGGAAGGAGGAGGGGGAGGAAGAGCAGGAGGAGAAGGTAAATTAATATGAAAGATAAGAATAAGATGAAGATGAGGATAAAGATGATAATAAATGAAAATGGAGATGAAAAATTAAGATGAAAAAGGGAATATAATCAGCAATAAGAACATCCTCACCTACTCCTCTTCTTTCTCATTATCCTCCTCCTGCTACTCCTCTACTGCTACTACTAATACTACTACTATTACTACTACTACTACTACTACTACTAATAATAATAATAATAATAATAATAATAATAATAATAATATTACTAATAGTAATACTGCTGTTACTACTTCTACTACCACTACTACTACTACTACTACTACTACTACTACTACTACTACTACTATCATTGAAGGTATTACTGGTTGTGGTTGTATTGGTCGTGCTGTTGCTGGTACTATTACCACTACTAATGATGCTACTAACACAGCTGCTGCTACAACAACAGCAGCAACTTACATACTGTTATGGACAAACTTTCATGTGACATACTCCCTATTAACCTCATTCCTTCCCCCTTCACTCTCTCTCTCTCTCTCTCTCTCTCTCTCTCTCTCTCTCTCTCTCTCTCTCTCTCTCTCTCTCTCTCTCTCTCTCTCTCTCTCTCCACAACTGGCGCCGTTCGACCTCCTCTACCCATACTGTACCTCTCTTCTTCCTCTCCTCATCCCCTTCCTCCTCTCCTCTAGACCTCCTCTTTCTCTTTCTCTTCCAGACGCCGGATTTACGACAGCCTCACTCTGCCGTCCTCACCCGCCGCTCCCACTCAAGACGGGTTAGTTATGCAAATCGGCGGAGATAATTATGTAAA
>NC_059271.1:12897691-12905191 GCF_017591435.1 Portunus trituberculatus | reverse complement strand
TAACGAATAGATGGGAAAAAGTTCAAGAATGTAGAGGAAAGGTCGTGGTGATTGGAGAGCGCTGTGACGTCACCAGAAGCCGTAAAGTGATCCAATTACTGCTAAGAGATAAGATTTATTAAATTTTATTAGATTATTAAGCCTTCCAGTTTACGAGGACGCCAGGCAGCAAGGAAGGCCTGCTCTCTCTCTCTCTCTCTCTCTCTCTCTCTCTCTCTCTCTCTCTCTCTCTCTCTCTCTCTCTCTCTCTCTCTCTCTCTCTCTCTCCGTTTGGAATTAATACATCCTCCTCTCTTTTCTCTCCCTCTCTTTTTCGTCTTTATCATCTCCCTCACCTTCTTTTCATTGATTTCTATGATTTTCTCTTTCACTATTTTCTTTGATTCCCACATCTCCTTTATTTCTTATGCCTCCCTTTCCTTCATCTACTTTAATTTCCTCACCCTCCTTTCCTTCTGTTTCCCTCCTTCCGTTCACTCTTGATTTACTTCCTTCATCTCTTCTTCCCTTCATTTCATACTTTCTTTCCATTTTTTCCTCTCTCTCTCTCTCTCTCTCTCTCTCTCTCTCTCTCTCTCTCTCTCTCTCTCTCTCTCTCTCTCTCTCTCTCTCTCTCTCTCTCTCTCTCTCTCTCTCTCTCTCTCTAAACTTTCACCTTGCATAAGTATCTCCACAAAGGGTTTCTTAGAATTTTCTTTGTTTTCTCTCTCTCTCTCTCTCTCTCTCTCTCTCTCTCTCTCTCTCTCTCTCTCTCTCTCTCTCTCTCTCTCTCTCTCTCTCTCTCTCTCTCTCTCTCTCTCTCTCTCTCTCTCTCTCTCTCTCTCTCTCTCTCTCTCTCTCTCTCTCTCTCTCTCTCTCATATACGCAGATATTTCAATGTTTTTCATCATTTATTGTTTATCAGTGGGTTTATATCCATCTCTATCGATCAATTTATTTCATCTATTCATCCATTTATCTATCTATCAATTTATCAGTGACCCCATCCACATATGTATTCAGATTTATGTGCACATGGACAATATAGGTATCTCAGTAACTATTAACTATCAATCTCTATATGTATAAAAGCTTTTTTTTTTCCTGTTCACCTATACGTGTTTTATATATGCAAATCATGACTGCCAATTGCTCTACCTATTAATCTATCTATCCATCTTACTGTTTATCTTCCCCCACACTATCCTATTCTTTGCACTTTTTTCATAGTTTCCCGGAAGCAAACGCGAGCCGGTACAATTATTTATTCATCTAATTATCATTCCTCTGGTGCTGAATAATCACACTTTCTCCTTTGCTTGTCTTCTTCATCTTTAATTTCGCCTAATTTTTTTCTTTCATTTTTGCCGCGTTTGTCCAAGGAATAAGCGTGATAAGAACTTAAATCTCTCTCTCTCTCTCTCTCTCTCTCTCTCTCTCTCTCTCTCTCTCTCTCTCTCTCTCTCTCTCTCTCTCTCTCTCTCATATTTTCGTTTTATTATTTGTTTTCCTCATTTCCTGCTTTCTTATTTTCTTTCAAGACTTACATATTCTTTTTATTCTCTCTGCCTCTCTTTCACTCTCCTGCTCTTTTATTTTCCTTTCTTCAATTTCCTTCCCACTTTTTATTTACTTCCGTTATTTTTCCACCTTTCCTTCTTCCTCGTTCTTCTTTTTGTGGCCCTTTTCTTCTTCCCTCCTCTTTTTATTTTCCACCCCCTTTTTCCTACTTTTCTTCTCCTTCCTTCCCTTTCTCCCCTCCTCCTCCTCTCCTCCTCCCTCTTCTCTTCTCTTCTTCTGTCCTTCCTATTTCTCGTTTCTCTCTTTTTCCTTCTGTTCTCTTCCCCCTCTACCTATTCCCTCTCCTTCTTCTTTTATAGCCATTTCTTTCCTCTGCATACTCTGTTTTCTGGCCCTTTTATCCTTCCTTTTCCTCTTTTTTTCATCTTCCTCTCCTCTACATTTTCTTTTCCATCGCCTCTTCCTCTAATGCTTCTTACTGCAGCCTGTAGGAGGATCTGGAAGCGAAGAAGTCAGAGCAGGAAGGTCGCGGCGAGGTCATAGGAAGGAGATGCAAGGAAATAGAAAGAAGGAGGGGGTATGTAAGCTTGAACAAGGAATAGGAAGGAAGGAAATGAGATAAAGAATAAAAAAAATGTAATAAAAGATGATATGAAAAGGAAGGGAGAGGAAAAGGAGAGTAAAGACGGACAGATTGAAAAGGGATATAGAAGGTGAGAGTGGTAGGATTGGAAGAGGCTGGGTTGCATAGAAGTTGTGAGAGGAAAGAGTAGGGAGGAAGGATTAGCAGGTGATGGGGTGAGGGAGGAAGGTAGGGAAGCTGGAAAGCAGCAGTATATGACGGAGAGAGGAGGAGGAAGAGGAGATCGAGAAAGGAGGAGGAGGAGGAAGAGGAGGAGGAGGAGGAGGAGGAGGAGGAGGAGGAGGAGGAGGAGGAAGAACATACAGGGCGAAGGCGTCAGCTTTAAGCATGAAGCACGAAGCTCCAGCAGGCGGCAGGCTCCTCCTCCTCCTCCCCCCTCCTCCTTCTTCTCCTCCTCCTTCCTCCTCCTCCTCCTCCTCCTCCTCCTCTTCCTACACCTCCTCCTCCTCCTCTTCCCCCTCTCTTTCACTTCCTTCCCTAACCCCGTCATCCGCCACCACTTTCTGCACCTCCTCTTCCTCCTCTTCTAAAGATTCTTCCTCTTCTTTCACTCTTTCACCACCAACTCCACCACTACTACTACAACTTCTAATATTACTATTACTACTACAGCTACTAGTACTACTATTACTACTACTACAATAACTACTATTACTAATACTATTACTATTGCCATTACTACTACTACTACTACTACTATTAATATTACTACTGCCATCACAACGACCACCACTACCACCAACCAACACCTCTACCACAAAAATCACTATCACTAACATAATATAGACCTTTTTCATGACAAAACGTATCCTATTATATTTACCCTACTATCTCTGCCCCTCCATTTCTCTCTCTCTCTCTCTCTCTCTCTCTCTCTCTCTCTCTCTCTCTCTCTCTCTCTCTCTCTCTCTCTCTCTCTCTCTCTCTCTCTCTCTCCAGTTTATTATGCTCACCTCCCCTCTCAGTAAAAACGCAGCACATCACACCTTCCCTTCACATCTTCATCTCACACTGCTCCCCAGACGCCAGTACAGACAGGCCAAACCCCACCCCACCCAAACTCTCTCTCTCTCTCTCTCTCTCTCTCTCTCTCTCTCTCTCTCTCTCTCTCTCTCTCTCTCTCTCTCTCTCTCTCTCTCTCTCTCTCTCTCTCTCTCTCTCTCTCTCTATATATATATATATATATATATATATATATATATATATATATATATATATATATATATATATATATATATATATATATATATATATATATATATATATATATATTCTGTTTCATCTTGCATAAATCTGCTTTGATTCACCTTTTCTCTTCTTTCTCCTCCTCTTCTTTCTCTTCCACATTCTCTTCCTCGTCGTCCATCACCATTTTTTTTTTATTCTTTTTCCTCCTATACCAGAAGTCGTCTCTTTATCGCCTCCTTTTCCTCATCTTCCTTTCCTTTCCCTCTTTCTTTCTGTTTTCCTCTTTCTTTTCTGTTTTTTCCAAGAAAACTCTCCAAACCTTTATCTCTTTAGGAGTTTCTTCTTTCTTCTTTTTCATTCCTCTTTCCTCTTCCTTCCGAAAATTCTTTCCTACTTTCTTCTCTACATTTCTTTCTATATGTTTTCTTTGTAAGTTTAATGCATGTCTGAATGTTTTCATTTTTTTTCTATATTTTTTTGCATGTATGTTTCCTGTATACATAATCAATCTCTCTCTCTCTCTCTCTCTCTCTCTCTCTCTCTCTCTCTCTCTCTCTCTCTCTCTCTCTCTCTCTCTCTCACTCTACTCCTCCATTTTTTAGTTCTCTTATCTTCTCTTTCTTTTTTCTCACGCTAAAGTTTGTGATCTCGAAGACGGGGATGCATTCCTTACACTACCTCTCTCTCTCTCTCTCTCTCTCTCTCTCTCTCTCTCTCTCTCTCTCTCTCTCTCTCTCTCTCTCTCTCCATCATGTTATTCTCATCTATTTCACCTTTCAATTTTTCTTTATCTCCTCGTCCTCCACCGCCGCCGCCGCCTCCTCCTCCTCCTCCTCCTACTATTGTTCCTCCTCTTCTTTTTCTTCTTCTTCTTCTTCCTCCTCCTTCTCCTCCTCCTCCTCCTCCTATTCCTCCTCCTCCTCCTCCTCCTCCTCCTCCTCTTCCTCCTCCTCCTCCTCCTCCTCCTCCTCCTCTTCTTCCTTCTCTCCCTCCTCTTCCCGTCAAATGGTTCGTATTTCGAGTGCAATATCCTTCCCTTTGTTCCCTTATGACGCATGAAAACTAATGCATCTGAGCTTTTCACCTACTCCCTATGCCCCTTCAGTGTGTGTGTGTGTGTGTGTGTGTGTGTGTGTGTGTGTGTGTGTGTGTGTGTGTGTGTGTGTGTGTGTGTGTGTGTGTGTGTGTGTGTGTGTGTGTGTGTGTGTGTGTGTGTGTGTGTGTGTGTGTGTGTGTGTGTGTGTGTCTGTGTGTGTGTCTGGAGGGAATAAAATGCCACCTGATTATAACTAACAAATTATTCACGAAAACAAATGATTTACCACTCGTCTTTCATTTCTCGTTATCTTTTTATTTTTTTCTTATTAACGTTGTTTTGTTTGCTTCGCTGTCCTTATTTATGTTATCAATCTTATTTTTTTTCTCAACTTTTTTCTCATTTTCTCTTACTCATCGTCTTCCTAGTCATCTTCCTTATCTTCCTTTTCTTATTTTCCATCTTTTCTATCACTCCTACTATTCCGTATCCTTTAAAATCCTCTTCATCATTGTCTACCACCTCCACATCCTCCTCCTGCTCCTCCTCTTCCTCCCTTTCCTCTTTCTGATTTTCATTCTACCTTTCTGCCTTTTTATCTTCCTCCTCCTCCTCCTCCTTCTCCTCCTCCTCCTTCTCCTCCTCCTCTTTCTCCTACTCCTCTTCCTCCTCCTCCTCCTCCTCCTCCTCCTCCTCCTCCTCCTCCTCCTCCTCCTCCTATTCCTCTTTTCTTTTTTCTCCCATTCATACCCTGTCCTCCTTTCTCTTCATCCTCGTCCTCTTCATCCTACTTCTCCTCCAATTTCTCTTCCGCGTCATTCAAGTCATCACTGCGTCCTACTTCACTTCCTCTTCCTCATCTCTCTCATCGATTTTCTCCTCATTGAGTCCTCTTACTCCTCTTTCTCTTCCTCTTCCCTTCCTCGTCTTCCTCCAGCACTAGAGAATATTGTGCATCATATTATTCATCAACATCATGAGGAACCCACACACATCTCTCTCTCTCTCTCTCTCTCTCTCTCTCTCTCTCTCTCTCTCTCTCTCTCTCTCTCTCTCTCTCTCTCTCTCTCTCTCTCTCTCTCTCTCTCTCTCTCTCTCTCTCTCGTCCAGTTTCTTAACATTCATCCATCGAGCCATTCATCCATTCATCCATCCATTCTGCATCTCCTCCCTCATCACTGATTCTGTGTGCTAAACCTTTCAATTCCTTTTAATTTTTCCAGTATTTTTAGGTTTTTGCATTCAATCTTTCCTTTTCCTTGTGTTTTCCTTTGATTTCCTCTTTCTTTCGCATATTTATTCGCATTGTTCTAGTATTCTGTCATCATTCAGTATTTTTTTTCACTAGTTTCTCTCTCTCTCTCTCTCTCTCTCTCTCTCTCTCTCTCTCTCTCTCTCTCTCTCTCTCTCTCTCTCCACTACTCCGAATCATCATCATCATTCTCTTTTCCCACTTGCAACTCGACATCTCTCATTCACCTTCCCTCCTCCTCCTCCTTCTCCTCCTACTCTTCCTCCAAGGTCGTCCGCACTAAAGCTCCCTCATTAGACTAGCGTCCTCCTCCTTTGGGTTCCTCTGCCCAAAACCCTGACCTGAGGGCGCGTCTGAGTGTCCTGAAGGAGTTCCGGAGAAGAGGGTCGTCTTGAGGGAAGGAAAATAAGAAAGAAGCCGAGAGGATTAAAAAGGGAGGAGGGAGAGAGTGTGATCGAGAAGGAGCAGCAAGTGTGAGGAGGTAAGGAAGGATAAAAGAGGTGAGATGGAGAAATGGCAAGAAGGATGGAAGGATAGAAGGAAAGAAAGAGAGAAGGTAAAGAGAAAGAATGATTTAAAAAGAAGTGAAAATAAAATAGGGAAGGAAGTAATGGTGAAGGAAGGAGAATAAGGAAAATCGAAAAGGTGAAAACACACAGAACTACATGCACTTACCACACACACACACACACACACACACACACACACACACACACACACACACACACCGCGTAGTGTAGTGGTTAGCACGCTCGACTCACAATCGAGAGGCCCGGGTTCGAGTCCCGGCGCGGCGAGGCAAATGGGCAAGCCTCTTAATGT
Source organism: Portunus trituberculatus (assembly GCF_017591435.1). Taxonomy (NCBI): domain Eukaryota; kingdom Metazoa; phylum Arthropoda; class Malacostraca; order Decapoda; family Portunidae; genus Portunus; species Portunus trituberculatus. Next base: position 12,898,750 of record NC_059271.1, on the reverse strand, counting down.
GTGGCCCCTGTTCACCTAGCAGTAAATAGGTACGGGATGTAACTCGAGGGGTTGTGGCCTCGCTTTCCCGGTGTGTGGAGTGTGTTGTGGTCTCAGTCCCACCCGAAGATCGGTCTATGAGTTTTGAGCTCGCTCCGTAATGGGGAAGACTGGCTGGGTGACCAGCAGGCGACCGAGGTGAAGGTGAATTACACACACACAAACACACACACACACACACACACACACACACACACACACACACACACACACACACACACACACACACACACACACACACACACACACACACACACACACACACACACACACACACACACACACACACACACACACACCATTCAGTTAAAATTCAAAATTCAAAATGGCTATTCCACATCCAGCCTCGGAGTGCCCTTCTGGGGAGGAGACCAGAAATGTTCCCAGGTAGGATTGCTCTCTCGGTGGAGACCCAAAATGTCTTGACTTTTTCTTCATTAACTTCAGCAACATTCGTGGTCTTAGATCTCATTTTCAATCTGTAGAATACCACCTCTCCTCTACTAAACCACATCTTCTTTTCATCACCGAAACATAGCTGTCTGAAGCAACTGACAGTACCCCCTTCTGTGTTCCCTCCTATAGTCCGTTCATCCAAAGAATCCAGGCCGAAACTGCTAGTTCGGTTGGCAGCCCTGCCCACCCCCGCTGCCACTAAACCTTCCCGATACTTAAATTTTCTTCAAGTACATTTATTTTTCTTCACTTAACTCAATAGATATACAAGTTTATAGTTTGAAGAAAAATATATGTACTTGAAGAAAACTATGTCGGGAAGGTTTAGTGGCGGCTAGAACTGCTAACCGAACTAGCAGTTTCGGCCTGGATTCTTTGGATGAACGGACTATAGTTTCTCTATCCTCATTTTCGCTCCAAAAATGAATGTTGCGTCTATATGCCCAACGACTTAACTTGCTATCGTGCTCACGCTCTCGAATCTTCTGAGTATTCCCCCATCTGACTCAATAGTTACTCTCTAACTAAATTTATCTGTGCTGTCTATCTCTCCCCTAACTCCTC
>NC_059271.1:12885191-12890191 GCF_017591435.1 Portunus trituberculatus | reverse complement strand
ACACGGGTGAACAGTTAAGGAAAAACAATTAGCTGGAAAAACAGAAGAGAGAGCGTTGCTCCATGGAAAAAAACAAAACAAAAAAAACAAGAGTGTGACCGTAGAGCGGCATCAAATTAAATTCTAAAGGTGACCTGGCGTGTGACCTTGACCGGGAGTGTTGGTAGAACGAACACGCACTCATGCTTGCTCTCTCTCTCTCTCTCTCTCTCTCTCTCTAGAGACTCTGTCGTCCATACCTCCACACCTACACATGTAAAAGTGAAAAAAAAGCTCATACACACACACACACACACACACACACACACACACACACACACACACACACACACACACACACACACACACACACACACACACACACACACACACACACACACACACACACACACACACGCGCGCGCGCGTTCCATTTTCCCTTTACGCCCACTACAATTGACTCCTAAAGTATTGTTTTTTCATGTTTTTCTTTGTCATCAACACATCAGTTTACTCTTTTCAAATATTCATTCATGTATTTCGTCTCCGCATCCTCTCCCTTATACATTTCTCTGCGTAATGGCAGCGCTTCCTCTATAATTACTTATTTCCTCTTGGTCGTTGATACATGTACACATTTCTCTGACTTTTAATTTGCTTTTAAACTTTGGTCCGTTTCGGAGATCGTTAGTTACTGCTAAAATCAGTCTTTTGAAACGCTACGCTCTCCCATCACGACTAGCAGGATTCTCAAGAGCGTTTCTCCTGCTAACAATGTATAAAGCTTGGAACTTCAGCTAGAGCTTAGAATGTAGTAAAGGTGCTAGATGTGTTATTGAATATTGTGAAACTTTTTGCTCTCACCTCGGCAATTTTCAAAGGCCACAAATAATAAAACGGATGCCTAACTGTGTTTTTTTCAATGATGAATGTAGAAATCTCGTCAATCTTTTTCCAGAACATTGAAAATAACTCTAAATCCAGTATAACTTCAACATGGGTCTTTTAAATGTAGTGGAGGTGGTGCCAGAAGTGTTTCAGAACTCAGTCCCAAGTAATAAGCACCACGAGATGTATCACGAACATTTCAATGAAGCAAGACGTCCTTGTTTCCACGTAATAATCTACAATTTGCCTTCATACACAATTACTGAGCTACACGTCATTGCAGGAGGCGGTGGAAGCCGCCTAAGCTCACTCCTAATTAGACTTGTTCTACCCAACACAAACAAACAGCAGTTATTTTTTTTCTTTTTATCTATACTGCCTTAACTTCCTCTTCCATTTTAGATTATTGATTGATATTTTCTATCTTAAATTTATCTTTATATTAAAAAAAAGCGAGTTTTGATTGTTCTCTTACTTTTATAACTCTTGAGAATGAGGTCCTAACGTATTTCTATATATTTTTTCCTTTTCCGAAGTAACTTTAATCTCTATAACTTCAGACAGTGAACTGAATCTTAACTATTTCAACTTTCTGTTGATAATCTTTATTCAGTGTTACAGCCTTAAGAGAGCTGTTTCTACTTGTGAATTTTCCTCCAGTTATTCACAAGCTCATTTAAAAAAGAGAAAAATACACTATTTTTCGGAAGTATCTATAGTATAATAAGTCGTTCATATCGTTGTTTTCTTAAAGTATCGCATCATGATCTTTTTTCATCACTCGACACAACATTAATTTCAAATTCATGTACGCGCGGCAATATGTTGTTTTGCAGGGAAAGAAAAGCTCTATTCTTTTTATTATTTTCAGTGTTTTTTTTCTACTAAACAAAGTGAATGTGAAAACTTCTGCTTTTCACATTTTCCAATTTCATTAAAACCGTAACATGTATTTTTTTACGCTTAATTAATATGAACTTCCTGAGTGACAATTTTATACGTATCTTGTATATCAACTATTCATACATAACTGCTTTCTCTTTTTTTGCCTCTGGAATTTACTTATTTCCTGCTAATTTGTATCTTTAGAACAACTAATTTGTTCTACAAATACATCCCATCCATGTCTCCCATTTCCTTATCCCATATGCTCTCTTTCCTCTTCCTTCCTGCTCTCCACTCTACAAACAGATAATCATATTGACAAAACTCTCTTTTCTTGACTTCATTATCAATACATCCACATTTCTCAACATTTATTTTACTCCACATGCTTTTCTTGTACTTCATTCTCACCATCCACATCACAAAGTAAATAATCAGATCTTAAATATTAGTGATTTCTGAATACAGTAATCGGTTGGGCAAGCTCCAAGACACCATGCATAGCAATATCTAAATCTGCAATACTCTCAGTTTTTTTATAAAACTTTCACTGATGCTCACACTTATATTCTAACCGGAATAATAATTAAACCAATAATATTTTTAGTTTTACGGTTAAGTTTTCAAACACTAATAAAGCTAACAATATATCCAGACTGGAGTACACTAATACACCTTGCCAAACAATAATAAAATCCGCAGTATTTCAAGATTCTGGATAATTTCAGCCAAGCAAGCACCAAGACGCCCTTGCCTTCTCTGCCTCTCTTTCCCTCATTCCTCCGCCGCCCTCGCCCAATCTCCGGGAATCTCTGGTAAGCGCTGCAGCCTCATCACTCTCCTTCATCTGATACACGTGCAAAACAAAAACTTTGCCATTTTCTTTTTTCTTTCCGACTTACGTTAATTTCGTATATCTTCGCTTACACACATTTCCCTTTCCCAGCCTCATAACTCGAACATTTTACTCTCCTTTTCCTTTTGTTTCCAAGTTTCGTAAGAAAAGGAGGAGAGGGGGTGAGGGAGGGGAGAGGGAGAGAGAGGGACTACTGCCTATTCTTAGTTCCTTACTAATGAAAGAGCATCGTTTCCTTTTGTTCTGTTATAAATAGTCGCGCTTCCAATTTACAATTGGGATTCTCAGATCTGATTTCTTTACACGTAAACCATGGTAGCTCCTCCTCTCGTCCTTTATCTCTCGCTTCCCCCTGCTCCTTTCCCGTCCCACTCCCGCCTCTGACTATTCTGAAATGGGGTTATAATGATGAGAAACGAGGAAGAGAAAGAAAAATGAAAGTGGGGGTGCAAGACGAGGAGAAACAGGAGAAGGAGGTGGGTGGTGGTGATGGTGAAGGAGGAGGATCAGTAGGAACGGGACTAGAGGAAGGGGAATGAGGAGCTGGAGGACGAAAAGAACTGGTATATGAAGAAATGGAGCAAAGAACCCAGAGAGAGAGAGAGAGAGAGAGAGAGAGAGAGAGAGAGAGAGAGAGAGAGAGAGAGAGAGAGAGAGAGAGAGAGAGAGAGAGAGAGAGAGAGAGAGAGACGACTTACAATGGTAATGACAACAAAATGAAAATATTGATACAAAAAATAAATCAACAAAAAAAGACAAACCACACATTAAGGAAAAGAAACCGAGAGACAGAGCAAAATGAAACATCAACGAATGAACGACAAACAACAAAAAATAACAAAAGAAATACAAAGAAGTAGGAAAAAGAGAATCCTGTCTAAACGCTACGTGGGCAAAGCTGGCGTGACACACACACACACACACACACACACACACACACACACACACACACACACACACACACACACACACACACACACACACACACACACACACACACACGGATCATGTGCACACGTCCTCGGCTAGTTGTAAGTTCACCAAGCGAGAAGCTGAACTAATCCTCGTTAATCCAGAGAAGCTCAGCGCAATAAATGTGGCTCATAATCCCCCCTCTAGTACCTACTTCCCCCCGTTAGCCTTCCTTCTCTCCCCTCCTTTAATCTCCCTTCTCTCCCGCCCTTCCTTCCTGTCCAAGACCCTCTCACGCCATCTCTAGTATTTCGGCAGGCCACATCTACTCGTACTGTTATCTATTGTGAAAAAAATAGTGTCTCCAAGTTTTTTTTTTTTTTCTTTCTTTGGTACCTGTTCCTTTTCTTAGCTTTTCTTCTATCCCGTTCTTTTTTTTCCTGTTCATGACCTTGCACCATCCCAGCTCTGAGGTAAACCACATCACTTGTCCAATTATATGAAAAAAAATAATGTTCCGTAGTTACTTACTCGCTATTAACTGAAAAATCTCACTTCGATCAAATAAAAAAGATGGAAATTCAGGTCATGTATCGTAAAGATAAATGGAATATTACATTGAGTGCAGTGAAGAAAAAAAGAATCGAGTATTGTATCATAAAGTCGGGAAAAGAAAATAAAATTCACTTTGTTTGAAAATATAAAGGGATTAGATTTAGACTATTTATTGAAAACGAAGTCAATATTAAATCATATACGGTAAAGGAAAAAGCTTGTTATGAACAAAAAAATAACAAGAGAATAAGACTATTAATCCACTATAGTAATTTCAAGCTTCTGGATAAGCTAAGTTTCTTTACGCATTCCAAAAGAGAATAACTTAAAATCCTGTGGATTCATAAATATTTTTTTTTCATAATATATGTTCTTTCTGTGTATTTACCTATAACAATACCCTTATGGATGTGAATGAAAGTTTTTTTTTCTCGTTACTTCTTTCCCTATGTTTTTATAAATCCTTTATATTTTTGGAGCCATAAACCAGAGGCTGGCTAGGGAAAGGAAAAGTAGAAAATAATCTACTTAGTTGCCAATCTTTAGAACTTTGTAAAGAAAGTCTAAAAAAGATTAGCCAGTTTTCTTCTAGTTTTCTGACGTCTCTCTCCTGAAATATTCCACACACAATGTGTGGAAAGCCTGAGTCAAGCAGAGTCGTAGAGTTAACCAGTAATGTAAAGTTAAGATGACTGTATATCATGTTAAGGGTAAATACTTATCAAATGTGTTATGATAAATACATGATGTAAATTGCATGTACGAATATTGCGTCTTGTTATGATGACCAGTGATGTGTTATGATAAGTGTGGGGTATGAAGTTTATATCTATTGGATCTTGAGTTTACGCTGTCCACTATGTTTTTTTGTTTTTTTATGTAGTCAAATGTGCATACGAGGTGTTTTGAAAGCTTGTTGTTGTGG
>NC_059271.1:12877691-12880191 GCF_017591435.1 Portunus trituberculatus | reverse complement strand
GGCCGGCAAGAGGTGCACGTCCAAGCTTAGATATTGGTCTTGCTAAATAACATATCCAGGAGGCTTTTTTTTGTATATGCCTAAGGTTTTTTATAGTCAAGTCTATTCTCTCTCTCTCTCTCTCTCTCTCTCTCTCTCTCTCTCTCTCTCTCTCTCTCTCTCTCTCTCTCTCTCTCTCTCTCTCTCTCTCTCTCTCTCTCTCTCTCTCTCTCTCTCTCTCTCTCTCTCTCTCTCTCTCTCTCTCTCTCTCTCTCTCTCTCTCTCTCTTCCTTTGTTTCACCACCTCAACTCTTTTCCTTCAACACACCTTCTTCCTCTTCGCCCTCCACCACCTCCTTCCTGTCCTTCCACCTCCTTCCTCTTCATCCTCCTCTGCACTTTTCCTCTTCCTCCATCTTTTTTCCTCCTCCTCCTCCTCCTCCTCCTCCTCCTCCATCACGGGGCTGCAGGCGAGCTAAACACTCCCTGATAAACACGTGAGTCACTATGTTTCGGATAAAATGTTGAGCAATTATAGCCTTTTTATTCCTAAAGGTGCGGAAACTGACTGGTGGTGGTGGTGGTGGTAGTGACAACAGTAGTAGTAGTAGTAGTAGTAGTAGTAGTAGTAGTAGTAGTGGCGATATTGGCAGTGACAGTAGTGGTGGTTGTGGTTGTGGTAGTGGTGGTGGTGGTATTTTGTAACGTGCTTTAAGTTAAGAATTCTTGCTATGGAATGTAGTGTGTGGCGCTGCGGCGTGGTGTGCTCTGGTGTGGTGGGATGATTACAAAGAGTGAGTGGTTTTGTGTATTGCGGCTACTTGTGTGTGTGGTTAAAGAGAAGGGTGGGGGGGGGGAAGAGTGAGGGTCTTACTGCGTGTTTTGGGAGGAAAAGAGAGAGAGAGAGAGAGAGAGAGAGAGAGAGAGAGAGAGAGAGAGGTGGGGAACGTTTGACGTGGTGTTGGTAGTGATGGTGGTGGATGAAATATCTTTTTGTTTCTAATTTAGCAGAGTATTTGGTGTAGATTTTTTCTCTCTCTCTCTCTCTCTCTCTCTCTCTCTCTCTCTCTCTCTCTCTCTCTCTCTCTCTGATCGATGCACCACACCACACCACACCACACACACACACACACACACACACACACACACACACACACACACACACACACACACACACACACACATCAAGGAGGCCGCAGGACGCAGTATAGATCTAACAAAAAAGTAGAAGAAGAGGAGGAAGAAGCAGAGGAAAAGGAGGAGGAAGTGAGGGAAGTAAAAAGTATGCTTGCTCCCAGTCACTAACAAGCACTCTGTCAAAGAGATTCACGCTGGGATGAAGATGAAGACCTTTCTCCTCTTCCTCCTCCTCCTCCTCTTCCTCCTCCTCCTCCTTCTCCTCTTCTACCACTCAACTCCACCATCATTGCTTACATTTAACATCTATAAGTAGTATCTCAAATTTATTTAGTCATATTATATCATTAGCTTCATTATTTGTAGTAATGGTGAAGGTAGTACAAATGGTTGTGGTGGTGATGGTGGCAGTAGTAATGGTGGTATTGGTAGTAGTAGTAGTAGTAGTAGTAGTAGTAGTAGTAGTAGTAGTAGTAGTAGTAGTAGTAGTAGAAGTAGTAGTAGTAGTAGTAACAGTCGTAGTAGCAGTAGTAGTAGTGGCAGTAAACATTCCATAATTCTGTGAATTTTCCGCCTACTTTACCAGCCGCTCATTACCCTCGAGACAAAACGCGATGATGAGGAAAATAAAAAGAAAAAAAGAAACGACCATTAATTTCCCTAACGAGGCCAGCAAGGCGAGACTTTCCGAGGAGAAGGGGGGAATACACGAGAAAGGAGGACTTTGCCTACCATCCACCTATACCCACAATCCCCCCACACTCTTATAGTTGTGATTAAGTGCCTTAGTTGAATGTCTTTTTTCCTGGTTATAAAGCCTCTCTCATACCTGCCTTCCCCTCTCCCTCTCTCTCTCTCTCTCTCTCTCTCTCTCTCTCTCTCTCTCTCTCTCTCTTTCAGACCACCACCACCGCCACAACTCCAGCATCCCAAATTTATGCTTTCAACTCTATAAGTTGAGCGGGAATGTCGACCACCAAACTCCATCGTGTCTCGAAGGGCGGCAATATGACGTTCCTGAGGCTGAGACAGGAGAGACCCAACGCCAGGGAATGCCTGGTATGGTCACCTGGGCCGCCCTTCGTGCCTACCTGCCTCAGCTTTGTGGTGGGGACAGAGGGACGCGGTGGGGCTGAGTATGCAGGTCAGGCGGCGACGTGTGTTGATTAAATGGAATAATGGAGGAAATAAGATAAAAGAGAGAGGACTGAGAAAAAAAGTTAGAGAAAGGTATGAGTTTTAAATAGAAATAAATTTTAAGTAATATATTACTAATAGATACGTAACAGTTCAATGTAGGCTTAAGCAAATTTATCAGCTAATTTGTGTGTCGGTTAAAGGAAGTCAATGATGAGTTTTGGAAGATTGAAAGACTATATTTCGA
>NC_059271.1:12830191-12875191 GCF_017591435.1 Portunus trituberculatus | reverse complement strand
ATAAAACGCAAACACACACACACACACACACACACACACACACACACACAGAAAATGATCCGCGAAAAAGAAAAACACAGACTGAGAAAGGCAGGAAGGAAGGAAGGAAAGAAAGAAAAAAAGGACGAGAGGATGAAAGAGACGAGAAGAAAAGCAGAAAAAATAACAACAGAAGATAAGGAAGAAAAAAAAAAGTTAGGGAAGATAAGAGAGGAAGAATGGCACTAAGGAAAGGCAGAGGTTCTGATAAAAGCTAGAGAGAAAAACAAATATATATCTGTTTTTATTTCCCCCATTATTGTGATTGTTAACGATTCAACAGAGAGAAACGGATTGCGAAGGAGTCGACTGGCACTACGAGAGAGAGAGAGAGAGAGAGAATGAGACATGAAGAACAGCAGGGCGGGAAGATAGAGCATGGAAAAACGAAAAGTACAAGGATGGAAAAAGGGAGTGAGAGAACAGCATTGGAGACATGGTGCAGTAAAGGGGAGGAAAAGAAGGAGAGAAGGAAGGAACAAAGAGATCAGACAGGAGAAAAAAAATACGGAGAAAATAAAAAAAAAGTGAATGAAAAATACAGATTTAGAGACAGAGGACATGATAATGGTGGGGGATAATATTGATAACAGTGGCGATAGAAAGGAAAAAAAGATAATTACCGTATTTACCTATCTATTCGTATCCGAGGCTGGCAATCACATACAAAATATTACAAACTCACATGCATATCATTCAAATTCTTAGTCCCGAATGATAGAGCGAAATAGAAGTGAAACAAGAGGAGGCAAATGATAGAGGAGTGAGAAGGATAGGATATATAGATATATCAACACTACAACTTCCAAAAAATATATATTATACACTAATTAACACCACCATCCACCGTTATCATCTCCAGTTTTCAATCCAAAACGTATAGAAAATATCATATACAAACTCCACACTACCATCCATCCTCCCTCCACCTATTCCAGTCCACCGCCATAAATCCTCCATTCCTCCTCCCACCTAACCTCCGTCTATTCCAGTTCAATACCACTGTTGTACCTAATCCCTCCCCCTCAAGCTTGTTTTCTGTTCGCCTTGTCTCCGTTTTCTATGCGTGAGTTGCCATTCCGTCAGTTCAACCGTGCATGTGTTGTCAGTTCTACGCCTAACCTGATCCGCCCACGCCCTCCTCTCTGCCTCTGCTGGTGGTGGCAGTGGCGGTAGTGGCCAGAACATCCTCAGCTTTAGTTTGTTCCCTCGTCTAAGATGCTCCTCGGAATGCCACATATTATTCTTTCCATTCTCCTTCGAGTATCTCCAAGTTTACGGGCCACCACTTTTGTAAAGCTTCAGTTTTCTGCCCCATAAGTTATGAATGGTGGAATGTATTACTCACAGTCTTTTCCTTCCTGCGTTTGCTTTCTTTTTTTTTCCTATTGCACTATTAGCATCATAGATAAAAATGATCCAAGCGAAATGTGTTCAGATATATTTAAAAAGAAATGTATGTCAACGACAATTCTTCTGTCACTTGTTTTGCTTCATGGTCTTAGTTTTCACTTCAATGAGTTGCATAGAACGTCATCTTGATAAAGGTTATACATTGTGTAAGAGTCTGAAACCTTTATTGCAAGTGATACATCAAGCATTCACGTCTTCACACATTGCAATTCATACCACTTTTCCATCACTGAAAGATAGTATAAAGCTTTCAATTGTCGAATAAAATATGTAGCATGTAGACCAAAGCAAACAAGTATATTAATGCCTTCGCAAATACGTGCATATAGCAAAGGTAGATAACACGAAAAACAAATATAAAGATCACGAAACCAAATGTATTGCTAAATCTATCACTCTTTCAATATCGTCTTTCTCTTTCCTTTCTTCCTCCTTTTTCCTGGCCAGCACACCTCCACCTGGGAGCCCGTGTCTCGGCGGTGTCTCTTACAGGCCAATTATCACGCGGCCTCCGAAAAGCAACCGCCGATCAGACAAACTTCCATCGTCGGAAATTGAATCAAAATGCATCATTTCCCGACCAAGAAGTTACACTGTGTGTGTGTGTGTGTGTGTGTGTGTGTGTGTGTGTGTGTGTGTTTCACTGTTTGATCTGCTGCAGTCTCTGACGATACAGCCAGACGTTACCCTACGGAACGAGCTCAGAGCTCATTATTTCCGATCTTCGGATAGGCCTGAGACCAGGCACACACCATACATCGGGACAACAAGGTCACAACTTCTCGATTTACATTCCGTACCTACTCACTGCTAGGTGAACAGGGGCTACAGACACACCCAAATATCTCCACCCGGCCGGGGAATCGAACCCCGGTCCTCTGGCTTGTGAAGCCAACGCTCTAACCACTGAGCTACCGGGCACGTGTGTGTGTGTGTGTGTGTGTGTGTGTGTGTGTGTGTGTGTTCAATGTTCCTTCCGCTTCCTGTAACACCACTTTCACATCTCTACCATCATCATCAGCACCTCTATCTACCACTACACACATATACACGGACACACACCTCCAAGATGACCTTTTAAGTGTATATGTGTGTGTGTGTGTGTGTGTGTGTGTGTGTGTGTGTGTGTGTGTGTGTGTGTGTGTGTGTGTGTGTGTGTGTGTTTGTTTGTGTGTGTTATTGTGAGTATCACTGACAATTTGTTCTTCCACCCTTCTTTATCCTGTAACTTTTTATCGCATCTCTCTCTCTCTCTCTCTCTCTCTCTCTCTCTCTCTCTCTCTCTCTCTCTCACACACACACACACACACACACACACACACACACACACACACACACACACACACACACACACACACACACACACACACACACACACACACACACACACACACACACACACACACACACACACACACTAACACGTAAACAGAGCCATTAGCAAATTCAGACTCAGCGATGTTATCACAATAAGATAAGTGTTGTGAGTCTCCTGAGATATAGTGTCATTTTTGTCATAATTCGTTTTAATTGTACTGGTGTCTTTGCTTTGTGTTTTAATGTTCTTTTATTTATTTTTTGCATAACTGTATTTTCTTTGATATCAGTTACATTATCTCTAATTCTTGTTTCATTAGCTTTTTCTTTTCAACTGTCATCAAATTTTTCTAGTTATTTTGCTGCTTTCTTTAATGTCATATTTCAATAAAATTCGTCTCGTTCTATATATTTACCGGGTTCCCTTCTAATTTCCTTGCAAACTCGCTATTTTTCCAATGTACGTATTGTATTGTCTTGTTTCTTGCTCTTCAATAACTGGGTCAGGGGTACGTGTGGGTCAGAGAGTAAAGAGGGGTCGTTCCCGGGGCTGACGCACTCCCCTACCCGGTTGACAAGACTCTCTATGGCCCCTCGCCCCACGCAGATTGCCTCCCTAAGCCATTCTTGAACACTGAACACTATACCACCCATCACCCAGCAGTCCTTTTCTATACCTTCACTACTATAAAAGTTACATTGACAACAAAGACTTGAAGCATCACAAGATTTCAGAAGAGCAGTATTCTCCCCCAACCATTTACGGAGGTAGAATGCTCCCCGGTGTTCCACTAACGCTCACAATGCTTCCCGCTGCTTCACTCCCTTCTTGAAAGCTCTCCACTGCTCTGACATGAACTAGAATTCTCTCCCCAAAAGCTCTGTGATAATCAAGAGAAGCACCAACAACGATATATAGAAGGGAGTCCATTTCCCTGAAGATTAATCCGCGCCCGAGTCGCCTCCCGGGGAACGTTCAGGTCCACGGAACGGCCGAAAGGAAACCAATAACACAGACCCACAATCTCCGAGGCGACACCCACCAGGCAACACTACGTCCGGATCCGAGTGACTGACTGACTGATTAGCTGGCTAGGATAACTGTAGCTGCTTGATTAACTGAATGGCGGAATGTGTGACAGAGAGAGAGAGAGAGAGAGAGAGAGAGAGAGAGAGAGAGAGAGAGAGAGAGAGAATGGAGAGAGAGAGAATGAGTAATTGACTGACTGACTGACTGGTTGGTTGGCTGCCCGGCGAGTGATCTGACCCTGACCGAGGGGAAATTGGGTCATGAGGACAAACAGTAACTTTCATCTTAACACAAGAAGTATTGGGCACGTATGGATACGAAAAATGCACTCATAAACGTGCACAATAACGTGCACGCGGGCGCGCAGATGTACACACACATACACACACACACACACACACACACACACACACACACACACACACACACACACACACACACACGCAAGAGGGCTCACCTACCTGGAAGAAGAGGCAGAAGCACACCCACTGGTAGTACTTGACATATCGCTTCTCCTCGTCATCAGTCGACTTTTCTATCCCCGGGTGCGCCACGTCTACCCCGAGCCGCTTGCTGAAGGCCGAGGGGATGGTGTAGGTGGAGTGTATCCAGCAGTAGGTGTTGATCACGTCCTCCGGGATCTCCTTGGCGTGAATGCAGTCTATGGGGTTCCCGACGTACTGACGCGTGGTGACGATCAGGCTGAACGCGAGCAGGATCATCACCGTGATGGAGTAGTGGAGGCGGAACACCGAGGAGTCGATGTGCACGTGGGAGACCTTGATGAAGTTCTTGAGGCCACGGAAGATATCCAACATCTTGCCGGTCTTCTTCTTCTCGTCGCCGCACTGACTAAATTAACTCTCATTCACTTAGAGGCTTTTTTTCTCGAGCTCTCCTTTCAATTTTACTATTTATTATTTTCCGAGTGTCGTAATGCTCAGCGCTGTCTTGGCTTCCACGTTAACTGAAGAAAGTCTTTTTGTCCCAGAAAAAACACATCATCTCTGACTACATCTGACTAGACTCTCTCCTTGGCGGTGAGGGGAAGCCATTTACTAACTAAAGGATCTGGGGTTTAAGGGGTCAGTGAATTTTTAGAAAAAAATTATTCCAATTGTGCAAAATTATTTTAGGAAGTGTTTTGATTTTGAGGAGACCGATGGCAGGGTGGGAGGAGGAGGATCATCAGAAAGCCATGACCGCTCAGCATGACATACACTGCTCGCACTCACAACACCGCCGCGCAAGCACGCCACCGACCGCCCTCAGTCGAGACGAGAAGCACTGCCTTAGCTGCACCCTTTCCCGGTGCTGAGCTGCGAGTGAGACTCCTGCGGTAGAGGGAAGGACCTGCACTGACACCACCGAAGACTGTGGCCGCGAGGACGTGACGAAGGCGAGGGTGGGAGGCGGGAGGCGGCACAACACTCAGGGCACTCAGGAGCACACGACACCACGCGCGGTCTTCGGCCGAAGGGGATCAGACCATCTTATTGTCGCAAGGCTCGGCGCCGTCAGGGTCACACACACTTACAATAAGGCTCAAGGATTCTCCGGTTTAATTAAGGCTGAGGCTGTCGTTGACGTAAGGTAGAGGGAGTGGGAGAAGGGCAGTGGTGCAGGAGCCGCCGTCACTAGTCTGGCACCATCGACGTCGTGATGCCCACTGGAGGTTTGTTTGTGGCGGCGGGGGGCCGGTGGGCGTGGGGCGCGGAGGCCTGGGGTGTGATGGGCCTAGTTATCGTGTGAGACTCTTCCCCATTGATCTCACTGCGGTACCACGGGCGCGCGACTCCCAGCCTCCCGCTACACTAGCTAGCAGCCACTGGCCAGCCGCGCCACCAGGCCCCGCCCTCATCCAATCACAAGCCGCCGTCGCACTAGGGACACGCCCCCTCCACCTGACCTCACACCCACCTGGTGCTCTGCCCACACATACACACACACACACACACGGGTCCCTCAAATCACTCACAGTTAACAATGATACAGTTGCATATAAAATGCAAAAGATGCTACAACAGGCTCGCTCAGACTCACGTCAGGACACAGGCTCGCCGGCTAGGTGTTCTGGGGCCGCACATGGAAGGCTCGCGTAAACATGCAGCAGAGCGCCCTGTCGACGTCCTCCAGTGACCCAGTTTCACCAGCGGCCGCAGTCCTCATCCACCAGAGACCTGGAGCTTAAGAAAAGTTTTCCTCTCGAAGGAAGCGCCTCACGCGCAGCACTACTATTGCTATTTATCGAGTTTTGTGTTAGACGAGGGTTAGCTGCCTGCTCATGGCTGCTGCTCTTATTACAACACACATTCAGAGCACGTCTCGACACCCGTCGCTTGGGGATCACCAATTGCGCTTACAAATCCTCTCACAGCATTTTCATTATTCTTTCACTAATAAGTGAATAGCAAGTTTCTTACAGTCACTCCTCCGGCGACCTCGGCACCTCCTTTGATCTGCAGGTTATGGTGTAACGTTCTGTTTTTCCACTAACAACGATATTTTGTTTGGCCACAGTGTCGCTCTTTCAGCCTCAGCGCTTCTCCGTGGCGGTGGCCCAGCACTAGAAGAGAGAGAGAGCGGCCGAGCACCTGGGATCTGAAAGCCAGCGGGCGTCAGCACCTCGTATCTCTGGAGTCTTGCGACTCAGCTGCTCTCGGCAGCGGCGGCTTTGAGGCACTTTTGATTGGCGGCGGCGCGGTCCCTCCGAGGCCTCCCTCCGGTATCGGCGGGTCGTTGAACACTATTGGTGGCGTTATTAAGGCAGGAATGATGGGTCAATTACAATTGCTGGCAGAGGTGTGAGCCAGACAGTGCCAGCACCCAAGGGACGAGGCGGACCTGCCAGGAGCACCACACGCCGGAGGAGCGGCCTAGGGGGCGTGCCAGCACTCTAGCACTAGTCTGTCTGTGAGAGTCACGTCAGCAACTACAGGACGCAGGGCATAACTCGCGACTCCCGTCCACATGTGTCTGGCAAGAGGCAGTGGTGGAGGACCTGGCCGTGGCCGCGAGAGGGAGAACACCTGAGGGTGATCTGCTGATGACCCGCGGCTCTCCCAGTAGTGGCGGGGATGCTGCCGCTCGGGTGGTGGTGGTGGTGCTGCTGCTGGCACAGAAGCCGCGGAGGCACTGAGCGGGCCGGGCGGAGAGAGGGCCGCGCGCCCCCGCCCAAGAGGAGGGATGGGAGAGAGGGGACGTGAGGGGGCGCTTCCCAATTTGACGCAGCCCCTCGGTTCCTAGCTAGTTTTCCTTGTCTCCTCTTTATGTGCCGCGCTACCGCTACTGCTGCTGCCGCTACCGCCTCTACTACTGCTGCTGCTTCTCTACCTGCCTGTTTCATCATGATGCTCTGCAGCTCAACAGACCCTTCACTCCAAGCGCCCACGCCCACACCCACATCCACGCGTGTGTAGCCACCACATCCTACACCCTCTGGGCTAGATGCCAACCTGACCACCAGCTTACTTACACCTGAAAGCCTGTAGAGAGAGAGAGAGAGAGAGAGAGAGAGAGAGAGAGAGAGAGAGAGAGAGAGAGAGAGAGAGAGAGAGAGAGAGAGAGAGAGAGAGAGAGAGAGAGAGAGAGAGAGAGAAACGGATGCATCACATGAGATTTGGTGCAGAAATACATAATTGTCTCTAAAGTCGCTTTCAAAAGGAGGCTTAGTAAAAGACATAACGCTAACCACGCACTCTTAAGCTTTTGATGTCGCAGTACAAGTCATTGGCGCACTCAACGATTGGCCACGACACGCATCAGGCTTGAAATGACAGATTGAGTTTACAGTTGAAGTAAAATTATGACGGCAGCATCGAGATAAACATAACAGAGAGAGCAGAGACTAGAGAACAAGCCAGTGCCATCCACTGTGAGCATTCTCGCTTCTCTCACTATTTCATCTTATTTCATATATCATTTTCTGAAGTTCACCTTCTTATAAACATATCTTAGATAAGGGCGTGCAGAATGTTAATAAGAATATCAATTTGTGTGTGTGTGTATATGTGTGTGTGTGTGTGTGTGTGTGTGTGTGTGTGTGTGTGTGTGTGTGTGTGTGTGTGTGTGTGTGTGTGTGTCTCTATTCTCTATTAGATCTCTCTCTCTCTCTCTCTCTCTCTCTCTCTCTCTCTCTCTCTCTCTCTCTCTCTCTCTCCAATATATATATATATATATATATATATATATATATATATATATATATATATATATATATATATATATATATATATATATATATATATATATATATATATATATAGAGAGAGAGAGAGAGAGAGAGAGAGAGAGAGAGAGAGAGAGAGAGAGAGAGAGAGAGAGAGAGAGAGAGAGAGAGAGAGAGAGAGAGAGAGAGAGAGAGAGAGAGGGAGAGAGAGAACGAAAAAAAGAACGAGTAAACAAGAGACAAACCGAAACAAAATAAATAACCAAGATGAAGAACGAGAAACAGAAAGACAGGAGCAGGATAAGCAAGGCAAGACAAGGGTGACCACGAGCAGGGGAGGGAGAGAGAGAGAGGATAGGAGGCCGCGGTGTCCTTTTCCCCACGCGAGTCACGGAGGAACACGAAGCAGGACACTCGTTCCCGTCACGCAGCCTGTGCACATGAGCGACGGAGGGTGACGTGAGCTGAGCGACGACCCGCTGCTTCTCCGCCAGACGAGGTTGGGTCATGCAAGAAGCAGGTCACAGTACGCGGGACGATCCCACCAGCCTGGCGACGCGGTGTTTGTGTGTGTGTGTGTGTGTGTGTGTGTGTGTGTGTGTGTGTGTGTGTGTGTGTCGTGACTGAGACCAAAAACACTGTGTGTGTGTGTGTGTGTGTGTGTGTGACCGGTGTGTGTGTGTGTGTGACCAAAAACACTGTGTGTGTGTGTGTGTGTGTGTGTGTGTGTGTGTGTGTGTGTAAAATTCACCACGGTCGCCTGCTGGTCACCCAGCCAGTCTTCCCCATTACGGAGCGAGCTCAGAGCTCAAAGACCGATTTTCGGGTAGGACTGAGACCAAAAAACACTGTGTGTGTGTGTGTGTGTGTGTGTGTGTGTGTGTGTGTGTATAATTCACCACGGTCGTCTGCTGGTCACGTAGCCAGTCTTCCCCATTACGGAGTGAGCTCAGAGCTCATAGACCTGTGTGTGTGTGTGTGTGTGTGTGTGTGTGTGTGTGTGTGTGTGTGTGTGTGTGTGTGTGTGTTTCAGTCACAAAGGCAGGCAGGGAAGTTAGGTTGATGAGTCAGGCTTTCAGTCATATATACAGCTCACATAACATACTGTAAGTTAGTCATTCACGCAGCCTGTCATCCATATATCTAATCAGCCAATTAACAGGTAGGGTAGGAACTCAAAATATAGGTATTCAGTCATACAGCCAGAAATACAAACAAAAAAGCAAGTTAGACTAAACACATTACGCTGATAAGCCAGTTTGGTAGCCAGCCAGCCGACCAGTCACTCATGCAAACAGAAACCCAAACAGTCAAACATTCAGACGAATAAAAATGCCGAAGAATCTAAACATGTTTTAGAATAATTAAGAACCATATTTGCAATGACTCAAGAGATAATCAAAACAACTGGTATTTACAAGCTTATGAAGCGGAACGTCATGAGACGCATTAATAATAATATAATATAGCAACGTTGATATAGAATCACGTACGTCTCATTCTGGCAGACGAAACTACGTATATTCATATTATATTCTTCACGTTACCACCAATTCAATTATAATTTTCTATGAAAGTCAATTAAGAACATGCGCATGGCAGCTATGATATGAGAGTTAACGTAAAAAATATACTATAATGGTATACAACAGTAAAGTACACGATATTACTACTTGTTTTATTTTTTTCTTTTCTCACTATATTGGAGGCACATCAGATGATTAATGAACTCTTTCCTGATATTAGTTTGAGGTTACTTTCTCACACACACACACACACACACACACACACACACACACACACACACACACACACACACACAGGAATTCTGTAGATTTACTAAAATAATATCTTTGCACCACCACCACTGTCAAAAAAAATTTCGAGTGTAATCCACAAAATCGAGTAGTGTCTAAGAATACAAAGGCAAAAAACATAAACAAAACATTTCAAACATGATAAATGAATGCAAGCCAGCGTCACTAGTCAGTCTCACCAATATAGAACGGCGGGACACCAGTGAGTCCCCCACCACTCCCCTGGCAGCCTGCACGCCACGGGATCAGTCAGTCGCACAGTCACATGCTTAATTAACCTGATAGCAAACGAGTGGAGCGGAGAGTTAATAATGAGGCTTTCTAACCTTTGTATCTAGAGTGAGTGAGTGATGAACGTCACAGGAGCAAGACAGCGTTATGGATACCTGTGCTATGGTGCGACAGATTACCTTCCGTTGCATTGCCAGCATGCTACCCTCACCTTTCCCTCTTCATCCCTCTCACTCTCCCTTCACTCATACCTCCCTTCATTAACTTCTTTCAATCTTCTCTTCTACCCTCGTTCACTCACTCCTATATAATGCTGACCTCATCCTTGCTTCTTCTCACTTATTCCTCCTCTCACTCAAACCCCCTCTCCCTCGGTCCTTCTCTCACTTTCTCCCTTCACTTCTTTCTCTCTGTATTCTTCTTATCCAGTTCTTCCCCCATTCAATCACCCATTCACTCAAAACACGAAACTTTATATAGCCCTCAGACAGACAACAAATTATGCCTTATTCATCCGCAAACCAATGTATGTAGTATATTTAATTTCAGGCACATATCACTGCTACACAGGGACAAATTACTTTAATGGTGACTTTATTCATTTAAGCCATTGCCTTATTTACCTCTATCCAACCATTTGGCCCAACCATATCCAGTTCAACCTCAATGTACTGCTCTGTTCCATTCCAAATACATTGTTTCAATCGGTCCCGAAATACATGGTTTTATGTACTCCGCAAACGTGCGTCCTTATTCAGCTTCCAATTCATTATTTTACTCAGTTCCACCACTATGTACGAATACACTTCTTTATTCAGATCTTAAATCACTGACTTACCTACAGAGTCCCAAACCACTATCTTATATAGTCGTAAAATTATTCCCATATTCCCTAAACTTACTATCTTATTCATACTATCTTATTCGTATCCTAATTCATCTTTTAAAACCTAGATCCTATGCCCAAGCTTTTTCACTGCCTTGAACATTTCTAAACCTATTATATCTACTCAGATCCCATACTCCATCCATTTTACATGCACCTCATCCTCCTCTCCTATCCCGATCTCTCCTAATCCTTTGTACTCTGAAATATATTTTTTCATGCAATATAGTGGAATATCACAGCTTCCTCTTTGTCTTCTTCATTCCGAAACCCACTATTATGGTTGAAATATAAGACATTAATCCCTATACATGCATACTCATAAGGAACAAAATTTCTGGGACGTATTTATTCTTCCTTTGCATTTAATCATATCCCCGGTTATTCGATGTCTAACTCATCTCCAAGCCAACTGCCATAAGCCTCATTGAGACCACTAATCATAACACAAGTAACGTCATAGAGGTTACGGAGTGTTGGTGGTGCTTGTTTTTCTTTGTGTTCATATCTTCCTTACGTCATGACCAAACCTGTCTGACCAAAGTGTACCCCTGGTGATGAAGTATTTGTACACTATCCAACACTAATGTAGCTTGATAGCGTCTCCTTTCTCCTCTAGTGGGTCTCCCTCTCATTTCTACCCCTTTCCTTCCTTCCTTGGCTGGCTCTCTCTCTCTCTCTCTCTCTCTCTCTCTCTCTCTCTCTCTCTCTCTCTCTCTCTCTCTCTCTCTCTCTCTCTCTCTCTCTCTCTCTCGTACTCTTATTCCTCCCACGTTCTGAATTATTTCTTCCTTCTCATTCACTATGCACACAATATTTACATTTTTTCTCACTTTGCTTCTCACCTTTCTTCTTCTCTGCCTCTTCCACCTCATCCTCCTCATACTCGTATCCCTTGCCCTTGTCCGCAGCTACACGTCCTTCTTTACTGTCCCTCATTTTTTTCTCTTCTATTCTATTCTATTCTCGTCGTTCTTGCCCTTCTCCTTCTCCTCTTCTCTCACTCCTCTTCGTCCTCCTCGTTGTTCCCTAGCTCTTGAAACGCAGTGAGAGTGATGGCGGGAAGCAAAAGTCTGATTTCAAAGATTATTCTAAACGGTGTCTTCTCTTTGTAACCTGACGCCGGAGACATGAGAAGGACACGGAGGGCAGGAGCGTGGGAAGAGGAGGTGGCGATGGCGGTGGAGGTGGTGGTGGTGGTAGTTGAAAGTGTATTGAAAGATGATCATATAAAGATGTATTCCAGGAAACGTTAGAAGGGCAGATGGGCAACAAAGGGAAATTGAAAAAATAACTAGAGAAGAAGGAAAAAAAAGAGAGATGGGGTAAAAAAGGGTCATATGGACAAAGTGAGTTACGTGAGAAGAGAGAGAGAGAGAGAGAGAGAGAGAGAGAGAGAGAGAGAGAGAGAGAGAGAGAGAGAGAGAGGGAAAAACGTGAGGGCGAGGAGGGTGAAAGTGATGGTGGCACCAGGGTGGTTGACGGTGAAGAAGCATCAGCGTGTGACGAGGGCGATCAGAGTGAAGCGGATAGAAGAGAAGGATGAGGAGCAGGATGAGGAGGAACAAAGGAACTGAAAATAACACAATAAAAGAACAAACATATGGGAATTATCTACCATATCTCATCTCACCACCCGTTGTAAATATCTCGCCAGCAGCACGTGACAAAGGTGGTCAGGCGGAGAAGAGTGAGAAACAAAGAAACAAGTAAACATAAAGAAAGAGCTAACAAAAGTAAAATATCTACGAAATCAAATGTTGGTTTTAAAGATCTTGGCATTTATACGTGATAAAAGCGATCAGCAGCAGAATCAGCAGCAGTAGCAACAGCAGCAGCAGGAGGAGGAGGAACAAAGAAACAATACAAGAACTTCAAGTAAATATCAGCAGAACTTTTACCCCCCACAAGATTATTGATGATAACTTAAACACTATAATCAAAGAATGAAATGAACAAAGAACAAGTAGAAAAAAGCAAAAAAACAAATTCTTTGTAGAGAACCATCTTATCTGTAACCAGGGCAGTTACTTATCAAACTGTATACTTAAACTATATATACTAACAAGTAACAAATAGAAAGAATAGAAGGAAAATAGGACATGGACAAGAGGGGAAGGTGGACAAAGACGAAGGTGTGAGCAGGGCAGGAGCTGTGACTCATTTCGGATGCTGTGTCTGATCAATATTACGGCCATTACGCATTTAGAGCCCCCGACTGCAGCGCGACGGGGAGGAGACCAGTGGGGAGAGAAAGAGGGAGAGAAGCGTGCTAGGGAAGCGACCACGTAAACTTTCATCTTTTCTTTCTCTTTTTTTCCCTTCAGTCTTTTGATGGAAAAAAAGGAAGATGATATGTTTAGAGAAGGTATGCTGGCTGGGCGTACGTGTGTCCATGAAATGTATACTGATGGAGACGACAATGAAAATATGTAGCAATGGTTGTGGAGGAGAAAATAAATGTGACTGGTAAATATTCGGTGGATAAGGAAAATAAATCCTGAAAGAAGCAATGAAAAATAAGGAAGATAAGGAAGATATATATATATATATATATATATATATATATATATATATATATATATATATATATATATATATATATATATATATATATATATATATATATATATATATATATGGAGGCAAGATTAGTTGAAAATATATGAGTGAAAGAACTATACGTAAATATAAATGCAGTACAGATCACTCTCGCTGGCGGGAGAGAAGGACATGAAAAATGAACGTTTCAAAAAAAATACAAATTGGAAAATGTAAATTGGCCAATGTTTTGATGCATGTTGCTGCTGCTGTTCTGTGATGACAATGGTAGGAAATGAAAACATAAACCATAATTACAAACCGTTTTCTGTTGAAGTTACGCAGCCAAACTCAAGCATCATGCACAGTACAAACCCAATAGAGACATACAACTTTAACGTCCATTTCCCCCGCCAAAAAATGAAAAAAAGATTAATCATGTACTGGCAGTGTTATACAATTATGTAAAAGCTGAATGACATAAAGATAAAATGTACAGCTGACTGCTGAACCTTTGGCTAAAGAATCATTAAATTTCAACAGCTTGACGTATTAAAAATTATAACTTTCGTCAAAATTTTAAATTGCTCGGTAAAAGTGGACCCATTTAGTGTGTGCGTGTTGAGAGGGAGAGGGAGGAGAGAGAGCAGAGAGAGGGAGAAGGAGAGGGAAGGGACAGCGTTGTTGATTTTATACACAGCGGCTCAACGTTGCCACTTCTTCCCTTTTGGCCTTGCATTCACTGTGGCCGGCTGGTAATCGCGGAGGAGAGGCAAGACCCGGGCCACTAGAGACCGAGACCCTCATCAACATCAGCACAACGCAACACAACACAACACCTTTCAATAGAACGGCGCGAATACAACACAACCATCACGTCACTGATGAACCAAAACAACACCTCAGACTTCCATCGCTAAACACACACACACACACACACACACACACACACACACACACACACACACACACACACACACACACACACACACAAGTAGCGGAGAAGGCTTCAATTCAACTCTTCCCACCAAGCAGAAGCAGTCGAAGGCCATGACAGAGGATGTCGTGAATCGGCCCACAAATCCTCCCACGCCTCATTCCAGCCAGCCCAAATTCACAACTTGAGACATTGGCCACGAATCCACCACACATCATCCATTAACTTGTGATTACTTGTGGCTCTCCGTCTTGAATTTTCTTAAAACATGTCCTGGATGTTTGGGGTTGGTGTCGCTTCCTCAGCCTTCGTCACTTTCGCCTCACGTCCACAGAAGCGATGGGCAGCGATCACCGAGGTGGAGAATCACGAGCAATGACTTGAGTAGAGAGGTAAGCAAGAAATTTGAAGGAACAGGAGTCTCTTATCGGAACACAGCTGTTGCCTCGTTCCCTCTCCTTGGCTCTGCGCCTCTCCAGTCCCTTCCTCCTCCTCCTTCTTCTTCCTCCTCCTCCTCGCCCTGTTCTCCACTCTTTGCCTCACTATAAATCTTAGTAGAGAGAGATTCATGCCCCCAAGAGACCGCCAGTAGGAGGTGAGGACTCATACGCTATAAGCAAGGAGACACACAAGCCTGGATGCCTCACTGCCCTCCTCGCTCCCTTCCTCCCTCTCTCAGCATTCAATACAACAACGTAGTCAGACTGTCAGAGAGCCAAACAACCACTCGGCCTGACGATCAACAAACTATCCAGTCATCCAAATATCTAGACAATCATTCTTGTATCTCTAAAACAAGAACGTCAGCCAACATTCACTTCAGACTGTCTGCCATAGAGTCAGCAATTTAATCATCACGCGTGTCTAGTTAACCTGTCAATCAGCGGTCTAACCACCCTAATGGGCCATCACGCATTCAATTAGCCAGTCATTAGGTGCGTTCACAGCAAGGCAGTCTGTGGGTGAGGATATTCCAGATTAGTTTCGACATTTAATGGAGTTATTGGCGCTGCTTCTTCCACTAAGGAACATAATAAGTAAGCGAGTTAGCACACAAAGGTAAGCCAGACCAATCTTTTTATTACGCAGGCGAGCGAAACTAACTCTCATCTAAAAAAAAAAAAAATAGTTACCAAGTCAACACATCAACTCATCCACATCATCACACCATCAAAGTCCCTCACATACCACACATATCTTCATCCACCATAGCACCTCTCTGCCTCATCCATATCATCACTCATTCCTCCCCAACCAAGAAACATTTTCGCCCACTCATCCATATATTCATCCCAGACACATTTTCATCCACCCATCACATCTCCATCTCATCTACATCTACCTACCATTTCACATCCCAACGCATCACCCACTCCTCCACATCTCCACCTAATCCTCACCAGCAGAGCCAGGTCAGGACACTCAGAACGTTACAAAAGCAGCAATTTAGGTCATAATTGTGTGGGCATTGTCAATCATACGATGCGCTTAGTGGAAAGGAGCAAGATGGTTTTGTAATTGCTTAGGCAGTCAGTCAGTCAAGATGTGAGTCAGTGGTTCAGTCAGTTTCCTCAGTATTCATTCAGCAGTCTATTCATTCTTCAGATACTCTTCTTTAAGTCATCAGTTTGAAAAGCCAAAGGTAGGTCCATCTTTCTCCTCCATCCGACGTATTCCGGAGGGTAAATACGCGACTGAGTGTGTGTGTGTGTGTGTGTGTGTGTGTGTGTGTGTGTGTGTGTGTGTGTGTGTGTGTGTGTGTGTGTGTGTGTGTGTGTGTGTGTGTGTGTGTGTGAGAGAGAGAGAGAGAGAGAGAGAGAGAGAGAGAGAGAGAGAGAGAGAGAGAGAGAGAGAGAGAGAGAGAGAGAGAGAGAGAGAGAGAGAGAGAGAGAGAGAGAGAGAGAGAGAGAGAGAGAGAGAGAGAGAGAGAGAGAGAGAGAGAGAGAGAGAGAGAGAGAGAGAGAGAGAGAGAGAGAGAGAGACACAGAGAGACAGAGAGAGAGAGAGAGAGAGAGACACACACACGCACGCACGCACACACACACACACACACACACACACACACACACACACACACACACACACACACACACACACACACACACACACACACACACACACACACACACACACACACAGAAACAGCTAACAAGTGAAAATAAACACAAACAACACATGACAAATTTCCTCTTTCCTCAATACTATCTTTTTTTTTGTTTACGTTCCCTTCCACTTCCTCTCTCTCTCTCTCTCTCTCTGGCAACCCACAAAACAAAACAAAAATTCTGGATGACCCGTTTGTTTTACACACACACACACACACACACACACACACACACACACACACACACACACACATCACGGGGATTACCTTTCCTTTCTTTCAGAACACCACAGAAATAAAAACACAATAAAACATAGACGTGCATTCTATAAAACCAAGCATAACAGGGAGTTGCATAGAAACACCTGCGCCCGCCGCGGCTCACCTTTGTCTAAATGCCTCACCTGGGACCACGCAAAGCCACAGGACAGCAGGTGTGCATAGGTGAGGAAAGACTCCCGAGAGAGAGAGAGAGAGAGAGAGAGAGAGAGAGAGAGAGAGAGAGAGAGAGAGAGGAGGGTAAACAACTTGATGTAAACAAACAAGCTTGAGTGGATGTTTAGTGTGTGTGTGTGTGTGTGTGTGTGTGTGTGTGTGTGTGTGTGTGTGTGTGTGTGTGTATGTGTGTGTGTGTGTTTGTGTGTATATCAATCTCTATGATCTCCTCTCTATCTCTCTCTCCTCTCTTCTCTCTCTCTCTCTCTCTCTCTCTCTCTCTCTCTCTCTCTCTCTCTCTCTCTCTCTCTCTCTCTCTCTCTCTCTCTCTCTCTCTCTCTCTCTCTCTCCCCCACTCTCTCTCTCCCTCTCTCTCATCGCCCCCCTCAGGAGCACCTAGGCACAAAGCAAGTGGGCATCATTAGGTAATCATAAGGTAAACACTGAATAGAGTTTGAAGGCACGCGAAAACCATCTCAGAGGTTATACTTAGCACTTCTAGGAGCTGTAGAGGAGGAGAACGAGAAGAGGAAGAGAAGGAGAGGAAAGACGAAGAGAAGAGGAAAGACGAAGAGGAAGAGAGGGAAGACAAAGGAGGAGGAGGAGGAGGAGGAGGAGGAGGAGGAGGAGGAGGAGGAGGAGGAGGAGGAGGAGGAGGAAGAAGAGAAAAGGAGGAGGAGGAGGAGGAGAAGGAGAAAGAGGAGGAGGAGGAGGAGGAGGGAAAAGAAGGTTAACACAAAGCAAAAGATGCAGCAAGAGATAGAATGACCATGAACAATGAAAGTTATAACAGGGAAAAAAAAAGAACTAAAGGAAGAGGAATTACAAAAGAGAAGGAAGGGGAAGAAGTACAGGAAGAGGAAATTAAAAAATAACAACCGATGAAGTAGACAAAATGGGTTGTAACTAAAATGAGGTGAAGAGAAGACAACAGAAGAAGGACGAGAAGGAAGAGAAAGACGAGTAGGAGGAGGGAAAAAATAATAGTGAAAAAATACAACAAGATATAAAAACAATAATAAAGAGATGACCAAAAGACAGATTAGAAGAAAAAAAATGGACAATATGGTGAAATAAAGTGTCTTAGATATATTAATAGTAGAGATATGATGATGTTGACAGATGATGATGGAAGGGATGAAAGACAAATATAAAATTCAAATAGGAAGGAAAAGCATGACAAAGAAAGTAAAAGGGGACAGACATAAAATACACAGAAGAATGGAGGAGAAGACGAAGATAACAACATACGAAAGAGAACAAAAGAATGAAAGCAAAACACACAAAAAGAGAAGAAGAATGACAAAGGGAAACATAAAAGAAAAACTACTGAATTAATGAAGGGAAGGATGGAAATAGAAAGAAAAGGAGAATAGTTAAAAGGATGATGAGGGAGAAAGAAAATATCGTCAGAAACAGAAAACAGAAAAAAAACGGAAACCAGAAAAGGGAAAAAATGAAAAGAGAAAAAAAAAAAAAAGCTTAAGGATTAAAAGAGAGAAAACGAAAAGAAAAATTGACAATGGAATTAAGATGGAGGAAAGTAGGCAAAAGAGAAACGAGAAATAAAAGGAGGAGGAAAGAAACTAAGGAAGGAGGAAGAAGGACCGAAGAAAAACAAGTAATGGAATGGAAAAGGAGGAAAGAAGTCAACAAAGGGAGACCAACCGATGAATAATTGAATTGGGGAAGGAAAATAACAGGTAATGGAATGGAGATGGAGAAAGAAGAGAAAAAAAAGGAAAACAAGTAGAAAAAAAGGAAGAGCTAATAAAGAAAGAATAAAATAGGTAACCATCGGAGAAGAACAATGAGCAAGAAGATAAAACAGGCGTGTCGTTGGCAGATGGAAGCGTTTGTTCGGCGATGGAGTCCTGCGTCATGGAGGAGGAGGAGGAGGAGGAGGAGGAGGAGGAGGAGGAGGACAAAGAAGAGTGGTAAAGAGAGAGAAAGATGAATGAAAGAAAAAAATGAGAGAAGAACAAATGAAGCTGGGATGGAAGGAATAAATAGAGAGAGAGAGAGAGAGAGAGAGAGAGAGAGAGAGAGAGAGAGAGAGAGAGAGAGAGAGAGAGAGAGAGAGAGAGAGAGAGAGAGAGTTGACTTATACTTATCAAGAATTCAGTTTAAATATAACTTTATATTATGAATACATGAAGAAACAATATGGTAATTTTTGTCCCCTGCTTTCACTCTCTCTCTCTCTCTCTCTCTCTCTCTCTCTCTCTCTCTCTCTCTCTCTCTCTCTCTCTCTCTCTCTCTCTCTCTCTCTCTCTCTCTCTGGGAGGTGAGTCAGGTTAGAATGCACGACATGAAAACAAAAACACATAAAAAGAAAGAGAGAGAGAGAGAGAGAGAGAGAGAGAGAGAGAGAGAGAGAGAGAGAGAGAGAGAGAGAGAGAGAGAGAGAGAGAGAGAGAGAGAGAGAGAGATAGGGTGGGTCGGGTGAGAGAAGGTAATTGAAACAATGATCTAGTTTTTTTTCTAAAAGTTGTAGTAGTAGTAGTAATAGTAATAGTAGTAGTAGTAGTAGTAGTAGTAGTAGTAGTAGTAGTAGTAGTAGTAGTAGTAGTAGTAGTAGTAGTAAGACAATAACAAAAAAGTAACAAAGTTAACATCAACAGCAAGGACAGGAAGATCATCATTATTAGTAACGATAATAGTAATAATGATAATGTTAATAATAACAATAATAATAATAATAATAATAATAATGATAACAATACTACTATTACTACTACTACTACTACTACTACTACTACTACTACTACTACTACTACTACTACTACTACTACTACTAATAATAATAATAATAATAATAATAATAATAATAATAATAATAATAATAATAATAATAATAATAATAATAATAATAATAATAATAATAATAATAATAATAATAATAATAATAATAATAATAATAATAATAATAATAATAATAATAATAATAATAATAATAATAATAATAATTATAATAATAATAACAATAATATAAATGATAATAATAATAATAATAATAATAATAATAATAATAATAATAATAATAATAATAATAATAATATAATAATAATAATGATAATAATAATAATAAATAATAATAATAATAATAATAATAATAATAATAATAATAATAATAATAATAATAATAATAAAAGTAAATACTGAGGACCACACAACAATAATAACAAGCCAAGGGAAACAGGATAAGCCGCGTAGTGCGTTTTTAGCATTGCAATGAGCGCCATTTTGTTGCATTGTGTTAGTCTTGCAAAACATTTTTCTCGTGTTACTGTTGCAACACAACTCCATTTTTCCCCCTTCAGTGTTTTACAGCGAAACCCTCTTAGTGGAAGTAAACTGTTGGGCCACACTGTTACCTTTTTTATACTAATCTGGTTCCGGAGATTTACTTTATCTCCCTCAGACCCATTCTCTCTCTCTCTCTCTCTCTCTCTCTCTCTCTCTCTCTCTCTCTCTCTCTCTCTCTTTCACATTATAGAGAGGTGCTTTCCTTTTGTATTTCGTCAAACCCATAACTCATTGGCTGCGTTTGCTTTTTCTTTTTTTTTTTTTTGGCTGCTTAATGAAACATCTTGTTCAAATTTACACTTATCACTTTGAGTCAGCACTTACAGCAAATTAATAGATGACATGTCTAGTAAAATAATGATTTGATTATATTTTTCAAAAGTTATAACTATTATTAGCAATTAAAGGGTTAAAACTGACAAAATTAAACTCAAATTGATCGTTTATTAGAAACGCTAGTACACAAAACGTTTCTATCATGTAAAATATTTGCCACATCTGCCATATCATCTCTATTACACAAAATACATAAATGCGACATGTGCTTCCATTTTCTTTCACCGTCTTCTCGTTTCTCGTTCTAACCGTTCCTAACTTCCATCTTTCCCTTCCTCTCTTCTTCCCTCTCACCTCCTCTCCTCCTCCTCCCTACCAATTTCCATATTTCTCTCCCTCTTTCCCCCACGTCCGTCCCTGTGAACCTCCTCCACGGCACAACCAGGATTTATACAGGAGCACTGGCTGACTTTTTGAGACTGTACAAAACGTGACTTGGATTTATGAAAGTGACTGCAAGGGCAGGAAAGCGTCCGCTTCTCATTCAGTGGTCCAGTAAAGAAAGAAAACCTGGAATGACAAATGAAAACTAAGCACAGACTTATAAGAAACTATTAAGGAGACAAAAGAGCGTCTCTACTTTTTCTATAGCATCTTCTTTTCCTTTCCTTCATCCTTTAACATCTACAACAATATCATCCTTTTGTATTGCCAACAATCTCACAAGCATTCGATCATCCTTTTGACCATCATCAAGCATTCGATCATCATCAAACTGAAACTATATACGACAACCTCTTCTTTATCCTTACCCTCCCCAACTTACTCCTACTCTATCACATACAATTACATTATACAATTAAACTCCTCTTCCTCTTCCTCCTCCTCCTCCTCCTCCTCCTCCTCCTCCTCCTCCTCCTCCTCCTCCTCTTCTCCTCCTCCTCTCCCTCCTCC
Source organism: Portunus trituberculatus (assembly GCF_017591435.1). Lineage (NCBI taxonomy): Eukaryota > Metazoa > Arthropoda > Malacostraca > Decapoda > Portunidae > Portunus > Portunus trituberculatus. The sequence continues at coordinate 12,853,734 of NC_059271.1, read as the reverse complement.
TCCTCCTCCCCCTCCTCCTCCTCCTCCTCTTCCTCCTTTTACTATTACTACTGCTACAACAACAACAACAACAACAACAACAACAACTACTACAACTACTACTACTACTACTACTACTTCTACTATCTCTACTACTACCACTACTATTATTACCACTACTAGTCTTATGAACAATAATATAATATCTTAAACACAACAGTCACAACCATGACCATCACCTCTTCCACCGTTACTACAACAATGCTCCCGTGAAGTTTTCACTAAACATCCCTTACCACCACCACCACCACCATCACCACCCTGCCACGTCAAATAGCAGCCGCGCCCGGGGCAAGACGGAGGCTAAGGGGTTGAAGGAAAAGTTTTCCTCTTCCAGTTATTAACAAGACAAACATTTGGGTTATTCAGTAGTTTTGGTGCAGAGGCAAGAGCAAGAGCAAGGGCAGAGAGAGAGAGAGAGAGAGAGAGAGAGAGAGAGAGAGAGAGAGAGAGAGAGAGAGAGAGAGAGAAAGCACAAAAAAAACATAAAAGCAGACTGACAGACAAAAATACGAACAGATCGACAGACGGACAGATACAGTGCATGTCCCCTCCTGACGAACAAACACATGTGGGGAAGGCTTATGTATTGGCCCTCAGAGGGGAAAATAAATTAGGGTGAGAAAGTGAGGAGAGGGAGAGAGAAGAGGGGAGAGCGAGAGAGAGAGAGAGAGAGAGAGAGAGAGAGAGAGAGAGAGAGAGAGAGAGAGAGAGATGGAAATGAATAGATATACCAGATAATTCAGCAAACCCTGCCTAATAATAAGCATTAACTTGAGATGCATCCCAGATCTTCCTCCACCTCCTCCTCCTCCTCCGTTTGAGCCCCAATACGCATGCGATCAGAACATAGTCTTAATAGAATCTGATTACCGCAATAGGGGTTCGCGGAATGTCTTGGTTGTGTGTGTGTGTGTGTGTGTGTGTGTGTGTGTGTGTGTGTGTGTGTGTGTGTGTGTGTGTGTGTGTGTGTGTGTGTGTGTGTGTGTGTAATAGTAGGAATTATAATTTGGTGCTATTGTTAGCGATACTATTACTGTTACTATATCTAGTTTTGGTATAACACTACCAACTACTAATACTAATTTTCTATTTTCCCTATGATGAAAAAAGAGCTATAACACCACCACCACTACCACCAACATCAACAACAATAATAAGAACCACCTCCAGCCACCCCGAAACATCACCTCCATCAACATCCACCCATACCCAACACTCCTCTGCACATTTTAGTAGTAGATTTTGGTGCAGGAGTTAAGCCAGCAGACACGGAGAGGCAGCCGCGCCCGCTCGAGCAGAGCCTCCCAGCCTCCAGGCTACTCCGTGGAGGGCCTGCCATTGCGTTACGCAGCGGCCCTAGTTTACGATACGCGCTAGCTGGTCGATAACACGGGGAGATTAACTTAGCTCTCCCTACAGCCGCGTCCACAAGTACTGCGTCTGACCCGTGTCTTGAAGCACGCACACAGGCACGCGTACACGCACGCACGCACGCATGCACACGCAGGCACGCACACACACTCCCTCTCCCCCTATCTTCCTCTCTGTGAATGCCTCTATTAACACCATGCAAAGCGGTGCCGTCCTGCCATCCTGATTCTTGTATTCATATATGCCGCGCGACTTTCAAAGCAGCTTGCATAATCCCATCTGCGTGGCCTGGAGAGGATCTGCTGGTGGACCGACCTGACACACTCTACTAGACTGATGTCAAATGGTTGTGTATGGGAAGGATGAAGGGGTGGAGAAATAGGTTGGGATAAGGCATATAAGTGGGAAACAGGATAAAAAAAAGTTTTACGTTAATGGAGAGATTTTTTTTTTTTTAACAATAAGGCCTATAGCGCCTGTAGGCTCACTTGAAGAGTGTGTAGAAAGCACTGTTCAGCTTCCGCCCATTAGTGGCGCAGGCAGTTTTATTTATAGTGATACCCATATTAGGGCCCATATCACCACCCAAGCTCATCTTGGGTGTAACCACCTAGAACCTGATTATCATGGTGACATGTAGGTAATTTTAAACCACTCGACAAATGGCAGTGTTTTAAGGCTGTACGTGGTGGGATTCGAACCTACGCGTGGACGTCTGCCCGATCCCACGCTCATCACCTTATCCACTGCGCCAGTTAGGTTATGTAAGTGTGTGTGTGTGTGTGTGTGTGTGTGTGTGTGTGTGTGTGTGTGTGTGTGTGTGTGTGTGAGAGAGCAGGTACAGTGGGTGAAAAGTTGGGGAAAAATAAGTGTTTCGTTAGTGGATGGTAAGTTAAAACAAGATTTTCTAAGTTGATGGAAAGGTAGTATAATAGTTTACGTTATGTGGATGTGTATGGGAAACCAGGAAGAATGGTTGTACAACAATTAATAAATATGTTACGTTTTGTATATGGATGACTGTTAGGAAGATGTCTTTTTGATGGATTTAGAGGTAGATAAGTACCACGGTGGTTGGTTAAGCTGGGTGTGTGTGTGATGGTGATTGTGTATGTGTGTGTGTATGGCAGAGCTGATAAAGTAAGGGAGGGTGAAAGTGGATAGAAAAATTTCTTGCTGGGTTTAAAGGTAGGTAAGTAAATAAAAGTTATTATGGCGTTTCTTTGTTGTTGGTGGTGGTAAAGTAAAGTAAGCTATGGGAGGTTGCAGTAGGGTAGGATCAGTTTTGTGTGTGTGTGTGTATGTGTGTGTGTGTGTGTGTGTGTGTGTGTGTGTGTGTGTGTGTGTGTGTGTGTGTGTGTGTGTTTGCTAGGTTGTGGTGGCGGTGGTCAAGATAAGCAATAAAATGTAAATATACGAGTATATAGTTTGAAGGAGAATAAATTTCCTGTGTGAGGTTAGGGATGTGAGGAGAGAGAGAGAGAGAGAGAGAGAGAGAGAGAGAGAGAGAGAGAGAGAGAGAGAGAGAGAGAGAGAGAGAGAGAGAGAGAGAGAGAGAGAGAGAGAGAGAGAGAGAGAGAGAGAGAGAGAGAGAGAGAGAGAGAGAGCTGTTTTCGCTTTCATTTTTTAGACGTACTCCACTGCCATTCTCGCTGATGTCTGCAAGTTCCTGTTTGTTGCGAGGAATGGTGGTGCCTTATTTGTATTCATGTCATTTGGCTTCCTTCTTGCAGTGAAACGTTTAGTGCAAATGTTCCCCCAGCCTGGGAAACACACCAAAAGGACTAAATAGTTTGTTCTCTTCTTTCCTTCATATTCTGAGTATCAGGAATAGTTCGGCAGAAGATACGAACATCATTTAACAGCATACAATTAAGAAGGTTTCGTTCATGTGCTCTGTGTTTAATGTTTGGAATCTTGCTGATACATAGAGACTCTGGAAAGCACATGTTTGATTGATGCATTTTCTAATACGAGTTTTCCCCATGTACGTAAATAATACATTTTCTAATAAGTATTTGTTTTGTGTATTTGATATATTTTCTGACAACCATGAAGATTTTTGCTCAATATTTCCTCTTTCCTTTTTTAGCATCTTTTTTTTTTATCAATGAGAATATTCAAGTGTGTTTTCCTTAGACATTCCCATGGCAGAGAATTGCATTTGCATTTTGTATCGTAGAAAACATTACTTATGATCTTAAACTGGTAAAAAAATGACAATTCTAATTTTACTACTTTCTTTTTAATCCCTTGAGTACCATGATGCGTTTCCATACTCCTTCTGGTTACTGCTTGGTGATTTCATACAGCTTCAGAAATTCATGTGGGGGATTGAAATAATGAAAACTTTGACCATTAATCTGTTGATCTCTAAAGACTCATCCTAATGTGAATAAAATGGTCTAATCTTACACAAATCGTCCTAGTACTGGAGGGGTTAAACCGTGTACTTCTATACATCTTGCACAGTCACCAAGCAAGTGATGCCACGAATCAAATTAATCTAATGATCGTAAACAAAATATGGATTAATATGTGGATTAAAGAAATTACATTTTAAGAAAAGCACCCAGATCTAGATAATATGTAATGTTCTGCGATAATTGTTCGATGTTATTTTTTCTATATCGATCATTTAGGATAACATGAAAATAGTAGATTAAATAACAGTCAAAATGTCCTTTATATTAAGAGCCTAATTAGGAGTAAGAACACAAGGGATGTAATAGCCAACTTATAACTATTCAAAGCTTATTTCCTTTATTATATTTACTTTGGATATCTGATATGTAGAGAGTATGACATCACTTCCTCTATCAACTCTACCTGCAAGTCTCTCTGCTGCTTTCACAGGCATTAATGCACAGTCTTCTGGTCACTGTCATGGGCAGGTTATATTATTACTCGGTGGGTTGAGAAGTGGCTCATCATTTTGGCATTTCCTCCTCTTGATAACCGTCTCTCTCTCTCTCTCTCTCTCTCTCTCTCTCTCTCTCTCTCTCTCTCTCTCTCTCTCTCTCTCTCTTCTCGGTGAATCGTCAGTACAGGTGATAGATTTTCGTCAGTTTGATCGCGTGCGCACACACACACACACACACACACACACACACACACACACACACCGCGTAGTTTAGTGGTTAGCACGCTCAGCTCACAACTAAGAACGTCCGGGTTCGAGTCCCGAGCGCGGCAAGGCAAATAGGCAAGCCTCTTAATGTGTAGCCCCTGTTCACCTAGCAGTAAACAGGTACGGGATGTAACTCAGGTGGTTGTGGCTTTGCTTTCCCGGTGTGTGGAGTGTGTTGTAGTCTCAGTCCTACCCGAAGATCGGTCTATGAGCTATGAGGTCGCTCCGTAATGGGAAAGACTGGCTGGGTGACCAGCAGATGACCATGGTGAATTACACACACACACACACACACACACACACACACACACACACACACACACACACACACACACACACACACACACACACACACACACACACACACACACACACACACACACACACACACACTCACACACATTCAAAAAAGGAATAAAGATCTGGTCGTCATTTCACCTCAATATTCCCTAAACGTTAACCTTATTCATATTTTCCCCACCATATAAGAAACCAATTAAATCTTGCCCATAATATCATCCCAGGCTTTTCCTAAACCCTCCATATTTCTCCTTCAACTTGAGAGGATATTATCACCTTTAAAGTATTTACGAATTATTAGTGGGAAAAATATATATATTCGTAGACAGCAAAAGAAAATAAGGATAAAAATATAGAACAAATAATAATAACCCTTGATTCCCCTTTACACCTAATGGTATAAATTAAGTTTTAAACACATCTAATCTCAACAGCTTAATTTCGCCGTGTCCAACTTTAATTACGGAGAGAGAGAGAGAGAGAGAGAGAGAGAGAGAGAGAGAGAGAGAGAGAGAGTCGGAGGAGTAGGTTTCTCGTGTGCAGCTTCATGGTACATTTATTTTATTTTTCCTATATCTATATTTCACCTTTCTTTTTTACTTTCTTTACTTTAATCTCACTCTTCGCTGTCTTTATTCCTTCATCACATTATCTTGATTAAAAAATGGATGTGAATGAATCTCTCTCTCTCTCTCTCTCTCTCTCTCTCTCTCTCTCTCTCTCTCTCTCTCTCTCTCTCTCTCTATCATCCTCTAATTACTATCGCACTACATTTTTGCTCTTCTTTTTCCTTTCTTTCTATTCCTTTCCTTTTTCTACTCCAATCATTCATATTTTTTTTTATTAATGCTTTATGCACTTCTCTATATGTGTATATTATTTCCTCTTTCACTCTTCATCTTAACACTTATTCCTTCTTTTCTCTTCTTGAATCACTTTCTCGTGTACTTTCCAATCATTCTTGTTTCCTTATATTTATCTTTTTTTTTTTTTCTTATTACGAGTAATCTTTTCTTTTTGTGCCTCTCTCCCATCCTTTATTTATTCTCCCTTTCCTCTCTTCCTTTCCGTTTTTCACTGCCTCCCGTTTATCTTTTTTACATTCTCTTTCACCCCTTTCACCGATTCGCTTCCCGTCCTCTCTTCCTTTCGCTTTCTTCCTCCCTTCCTGCCGCCCGTCCATCACACACCACCCAACCCGTCTTGCAAAAAGTGTTTGAAGAAGAGGTTTTATACGGTTTCAGGAGAGGCAGATACATCTAAACACAGCCATGAGAGAGAGAGAGAGAGAGAGAGAGAGAGAGAGAGAGAGAGAGAGAGAGAGAGAGAGACTGTCTATTGGGAAACTAGATAAATATATGAATAATTCAAATATGTAAAAATGTATCAACGAAAAATACTAAGCCGATAAAAACTAAAGAACAAAAATGTGAAATGAATGAATGAATAAATATATAGATCAGTCGAAAGAAATGGAAGAAAAAGTAGAGAGAGAGAGAGAGAGAGAGAGAGAGAGAGAGAGAGAGAGAGTGTGTGAGGGGAAACAAGCACAGGTGTTGCCAGACACTTTCACACACCTGTACGCTCTCGTAAACTGGCGGCGCGAATGTAATAGCAAATAATTATAAACCGACGCCAGGTAATGAGCGTTCAGGTGTCTTTACCTGCGCAGAAATATTGCCAATAACGCGCTGCAGTTTGGTGATTAAAAAGATCCGGCAATATTTGAACCTCTGGGAAACCTCGTGATGGTGGTGGTGGTGGTGGTGGTGGTGGTGGTGATGGTGTGTGATAGGTGGCGATTGCTTTTGTTGTTGTTTTTGTTGTTATTTTTTTTTTTTTTAGTTATCTTTTACTTTCTTCGCCTTCTTTCTCCTTCATGTTTTGTTCCTGTTCCTGTTCCTCATTTTTATTTTTTATACTTTTCTCCTTTTTTTATTTTATTTTCTTTACAGGGACAATAGTGGAAATTATAATATTAATATAGTGATAATAAAGATAATGATAACAATAATGATTGAATTATGAAAAAAACAAGCTTATCTTAATAAAGACGTTCATTTTCCCCACAAACAACAGTACTTCCTACACACTCATTTCCGCTTACACAGTTTTTATTTTCTTTACGACCATTCATAAATGCTAAGCACTACATTTTCACATGATTATTATATTTTCATCTTTCAAGTTAGAATACATTTGCTGATTTTTTACGACATATTCAACATTTAGTATTATGCCTTTCAACTTTTAGTTACCATTTATACTTTTTTTTCATATTAAGCTTTCTTTCACTCTTCCAACTTCCCAATTTCCTTATCAATCATAATTTTGCGGCAATGCAGAAGATAAGCATTATTTCTTTTCTTTCGTTAATCCAAGTGAGCAAACTCTCTCTCTCTCTCTCTCTCTCTCTCTCTCTCTCTCTCTCTCTCTCTCTCTCTCTCTCTCTCTCTCTCTCTCTCTCTCTCTCTCTCTCTCTCAAGGTGGGACTCATCTGCTTAACTTAGTCATAGGAAAAACATAGCCACTTTTTTATCGTCTCCTTTCAAGCAGTGTCTTCTCCCTCTCTTCCTTTCTTCCTTCTCCCTCTATTCTTACCGTCCTCTTTTTACCATGCCTATCCCCAACCTCTCTCTCTCTCTCTCTCTCTCTCTCTCTCTCTCTCTCTCTCTCTCTCTCTCTCTCTCTCTCTCTCGTCCATGACTCACTTTCCCTCTTGTCACTATCACCCTATGGCGGTTATTTATATTACTTCCCTCACTTAGTTCACCTCACTATCACCACCACCACTATCATCACGAACCCTGCTACCACCACCACCACCACCACCACTACTAGCATTTTCACTCCCTTCCCTTTCACACTATCATCAGAAGCCCACCACTACCATCATTACATCTTTCTTACTCCCTTCTACATCCTCCTATCCTCCTCCTCCTCCTCCTCCTCCTCCTCCTCCTCCTCCTCCTCCTCCTCCTCCTCCTCCTCCTACTTCTCCTCCTTCTCCTCTCCCTTCCTCCTCATGTCCCTTAATGATTCTACTCCCCACCTTTCACTCACACCTGCTGCGAAAGGTATCAAAAGTTAATTTAATTTCACGAATATTAAAAAGTCTAAACCACGTGAAACTTGCACCTCTACCTAGACTAAGGAAGAGGAGTAGGAGAAGGAAGAGGAGAAGGAGAAAGAGGATGAGGAAGAGGAAGAGGAAGAGGAGGAGAGGAAGGATAGGGCGGAGGAGAAGGAGGAGGAGGAGGAGAAAGGGGAACAGTTAAGGATTATGAAAAGAAATTGAGGAAAAGGAAAAGGAATAAATGAACGTGGAGAAGGAAGAGAAAGAAGAAAATGAAAAATATAATTCAAATGATGTACAAGCGAAAGAGGAGAAGGAGGAAGAAGATGAGGAATTGGAGAAGAAAAAGAAAATCGGCAAGACGAGCAGGAACAAGAACAGGAAAAACAACAACATGAGAGATAAAATATAACAAGAGAAGAAAAGGGAGATTATCAGTGAAATAAAGACATCAAGAAACTCTCTCTCTCTCTCTCTCTCTCTCTCTCTCTCTCTCTCTCTCTCTCTCTCTCTCTCTCTCTCTCTCTCCATTTTACACTTTTTTCCTCTACTTTTTCCAAAGTAAGTTGTTTCCCTTTGTGTTATTCTGATACCTGTAAACGTGTTTGTATGTGTGTGTGTGTGTGTGTGTGTGTGTGTGTGTGTGTGTGTGTGTGTGTGTGTGTGTGTGTGTGTGTGTGTGTGTGTGTGTGTGTGTGTGTGTGTGTGTGTGTGTGTGTGTGTGTGTGTGTGTGTGTTACATGTTTTCTCTCCCCTTAGTCATTTTAATATAACCGTTACCGTTACTAACGCGGTCTTTACTACTATTACTACTACTGCTATTAGAACTATTAATACCACCACTACTACCTGTAATAATATTATTGCTATCATTCTGTAGAAAATATTGATCTACTATAAGTTTTTACTATCACCACTATAAGTTTGTCTTAACCTATCCACGGCAAAAGAACTTCCTTCCTTGCACACCAGACCCTTTAACCTTCTGCTCTCTCTCCCCACCTGACATAATCTGCCCGACAGTGTGCCCGTGCCAAGTCTGAGAGAGAGAGAGGGAGGACGGGAGACATACACACATACGTACACACACACACACACACACACACACACACACACACACACACACACACACACACACATACACACACACACACACATTCATTGGGGGAGGAAGGGAGAGTATGGTGCAAAAGGAGGAGAGGGGAGAGAGTGGGTATAGAAGAGGGTATCGAGCTATAATTTCCGTGTTTTGCGGTCCGAGGTTCAGGTGAGTCATGCCAAAACTCGCGTCCGTCTGGCTTGCAGTATATTTTGTCACCATCTTACATGCTTGCCTTCTCAGGGCGGAGAGAGAGAGAAAGAGAGACAGAGAGAGAGAGAGAGAGAGAGAGAGAGAGAGAGAGAGAGAGAGAGAGAGAGAGAGAGAGAACAAGTATGGCAGGTTGGGAGAGCAAAGGTGTGTGCATGGGAGCGGATGGGAGAGCAATGGTGTTAGGGGGAGGGAGACAGCATGTAGTTGGACGGCATAGCAAGGGTGTGTGTTTCTACTGAGGGAGGTTATAAAGAGTGTGGGTGGTGCACTCTTATCGCTGTGGTTATTAGGAAGGTGTGAGGGTGTTTGCTATCATTACCACAGCAGGAAAGGAAGGGAAAGGAAGGGAAGGAAAGGGAAGAACTATTTACGTCTTGTGTGTGGGGATGGGAAGGAGGTAAGAGAGAAAGGTGTGTTTACTGTGGTGTGAGGGTAATTATCACCACCACAGCAGAAAGGTAAGGGAAGGAAAGGAAAAAGAAGGGGAGCGAAAAGAAAGAAAGGAAAATTGGATGGGTGCTTACTCTCACCACCAATTTTAGTTGACGGTAATAAAGGAAGGTATGTGGATGTTAACTCTTCTCACCACCTTAAGCGAAGGGAAGTGAAGGGAAAGAAAGGGAAATGAAGAGAAGGGGTAGGGAAAGGAAAGTTCGTTGGTGCTCACTCCCCTCGCCAATGTTTATAAAAGGAAAAGGAAGCTGTGGGTGTTCACTCTTTTCATCACATGAAGGGAAGCGAAGCAAAGGAAAGGGAAGGGATGAAATAGAGTAGGACCTATGTGGATGTTTATTTAGAGGGAAGGGAGGATCATGTGTGGTGTGGGTGTTAATGTATCGTCACAACAACAGGGAGGGAAAAGGAAGGAAGGGAAGAGATAGAAGGGAGCTGTGCGGATGCTAATTCTCATCACCAATTCTACTAGAAGGGAAGGGAACAAGGTATGTGGGTGTTTACTTATCCCCAATATCAAGAAGGGAAGACAGAGCGAGGCTGTCTGCTATTCTTACCACAGCGCGAGGCGTCATGACTATTTTAAAACTAATTTCTGAGAGCTTTTATTTCCAACTAATATTCGAAAGTTTATATGAGGCAAGTTCACTACAGATTTGGTACTACTAGATGTTTACTACCCTTCATTTTGCACATTTACATACGAATAAGCACATCCACCCACCCGCCTACCCACCCAAACTTTTACGTCACAATTTTTATTTTCCGGGAAATATTGAACACGTTTATGTACACAACTACATGCACATGTGTGCATACACAAACGCGCATACATAACCTGTTCAAGTTTCCATGCCCTTCCCTGCTCACCCTCCAACATCCTCCTCCCCATCTCAAGAGCCACACCTGCTCTCGTGCACCTGAGACTGATACTTGAGAGGAATTACGCACGACGGGGAGGAAGAGAGGAAGTGGAGTGCATGAGAGGGAGGAAAAAAGGGGAGCAGAGAAAATGCAGGGAGGAAGGAATGTAGGAAAGAGGACTGATGATAGGTGCAGTCTATAGGAGAGAGATGAGGAGGAATAGTGGAAATGAAGGCTAGGAGATAGGAGTGGTAGGGGAGAGGAGGAGAGGGAATGAAGGGAGTAGAAGAGGTAGCGGTGGAGTGGAGTGGAGGGGCGTGAGGTGACAAATCATTCAATCACTGACACACCTTCAACTTCACTCGGAAACTTACACTAACGTGTCAAGTAAAACAAAGACTAGAAGAAAAATTAGAAAATATACTAGAAAAAGGAAACATAAGCAATACTAAAAATTTCAACAAACGTTTTTACTGCTCTTCCTAACAATTAAAATAATGAAGTGCCACACAGAAAATATTTCAGGTTCACATGAGCATTAAAAAAAACGATCTTCTGTATAACTTATACATAAAAAATTACATTGAAAAACAAACAAAGTAATTAATTCAAAGAATAAAAAGCTAGGAACAAATCAAGTGTTTTTGTTATACATATACTCAGTGGTAGTATCATATAGTTTTGCCAGCATAACTAAGTGAGGGATTTATGGATCAGGTTAATCTTGTGACAGAGGCATGGTGTGAGAAAATTCAAAGCTGGAAGCAAAGTAAGTGTTCCTACTATACGTTATAGAGTCCGTGTTGCATTGTTCTTCAGTAATAACTAAAAACACAACATGCTAGATTATGCTCATTTTGTGAAAAAAAAGTAAAGATAGTGGGCAAAAAATAATTTGCCGCAAATATACATAAAAAATCCTTTTAACACAAATAATAAAACTATCAGTAATCTTAATGATAACTATTTCGGATTTTGCTGCTCAGGGATCTATTACACGGTGCTATGTGCCGTATTCATACATATATATGAATTGCTTCCAGGGACTTAAGTATGGGCTAGAGCGGAAGCGTTTTGAGACAAGGTTGTCTTCGCGTCAAGAGAAGCCAAACAAGCCAAAGGGGAGGTAGCAGACACCTGCCCTAATGATAATTTACTCCCAGTGATGCCTAATAGCACTAGTTCTGTTCTCGGCCAGTTCTGGTCTGAATCAGTTCCGGGAGTGCTGTGAACTCACCATCAAAGCCAGTTGTCATCTAACTGAACGTTTCTCTTTCTGTCTCACAACTCAAGGGGACAATCACAGCCTTCTCTCTAAAGACAATTCTCCTCCTAACACAAAACTACAAGCACGCACACACGCACGCACGCACGCACGCACGCACGCACACACACACACACACACACACACACACACACACGGTCCGGTAGCTCAGTGGTTAGAGCGCTGGCTTCACAAGCCAGATGACCGGGGTTCGACTCCCCGGCCGGGTGGAGACATTTGGGTGTGTCTCCTTTCACGTGTAGCCCCTGTTCACCTAGCAGTGAGTAGGTACGGGATGTAAATCGAGGAGTTGTGACATTGTTGTCCCGGTGTGTGGTGTGTGCCTGTTCTGAGGCCTATCCGAAGATCGGAAATAATGAGCTCTGAGCTCGTTCCGTAGGGTAACGTCTGGCTGTCTCGTCAGAGACTGCAGCAGATCAAACAGTGAAAAAAAAAATACACACACACACACACACACACACACACACACACACACACACACCCGTTCACTTAAAATTAAAACAGGTGACTTCCAACCCAACCTCGGACTTCCTTCTAAGAAGGGGGCCATAAATGTCCTCAGGTAGGACTGCTCTCTCGGTTAAGACCCAAAATGTCTTGCCACGTCCCTTAATTTTTTCTTCATTAACGCCTGCAACATTCGCGGTCTTAGATATAATTTTTCATCTGTAGAACACTACCTCTCCTCTATTAAATCCCATCTTTTCCTCACCGAAACAAAAGTTGTCTGAGGCAACTGACAATAGCCCCTCTCTGTTCCTTCCTACTTTCTCTATCTTCATTTTCGTTCCAAAGCTGGATGTTGCATCTATGTGCGCAACGCCGTAAGTTGTTCTGGTGCCCACGCTCTTGAATCTTCCGAATTTTCCACCATCTGGTTTTCGACTCAACAGTCAGTCTCTAACTGAATTTATCTGTGCTGTCTATCTTTCCCCTAACTTCTCTAATTATAGTAATTTCTTTGACTATCTAACATTCTGTCTCTCTATCCGTTCGCGGAGATCTCTATTCTTGGAGATCTTAATGTTCAGAACCAGCTTTGAAATTCCTCTCCCTTCGCTGACAATCCTGATGAACTAGCTTTCAACTTTGCAATCCTCAATGACCTAGAGCAACTGGTGAACACCCTATTTGTATTCCTGACCATCGCGGAGATACTCTCAACATTCTTGATTTTTTCCTTACCTGTAATCCTTTTGCTTATGCTGTTACCCTATCTTCTCTGTTGGCTCCTCCAATCATAAACTCCTGGCTGTATCTTGTCCTATTTCTCCACTTCCTCCTCATGATTCCCCCAAAGCAGAGGCGTTCCTGTCACTTTGCTTCTGACAGTTTAGGGGACCTGAGGAGGTATTATGCTGATTTCCCCTGGAATGATTACTGTTTACGTGTCAGAGACCCATCTCAGTGTGCTGAACGCATTACAGGGGTGATAGTGTCTGGCATGGAGGCGTACATTCGTCATTCTATTTTTCATTCTAAACCTTCTAAACCTTGCTTGGTATTACACAGCTTGTTCTCGTGTTATACATGATAGAGCGGTGACCCAGAAAAGATACTTGAGCCTTCCATAATCTGAATCTCATGCACTTTATACTTCTGCTCTAAGCATGCCAAGTTTGTTCTTAAACTTTCCAAATAAATTCATAAATAGAAAATGTCAAAATCTTTCAAACTTCAGATTTCCTCGAGACTTCTGGGATCTGACCAAAAAAAATTTCACATAACTTTACTTCATCTTTCCCTCCTTTATATCCTCATGATGGCATCACTGCCATCTCATCTGTTTCTAAAGCTGAACTCTTCTCTCAAACCTTTGCTAACAACTCCACCTTGGATGATTCTGGGCCTGTTCCACCCTTTCCTCCTCCCCTTGACTATTTCATGCCTTCAATTAAGATTCTTCGTAATGAAGTTTCCCATGTCCTTCCTTGCTTAAACCCTTGGAAAGCATATGGACCTGATTGGGTCCCTCCTATTGTTCTCAAAAACAGTGCTTCTGTGCTTGAACCTTGCCTGGCCAAACTCTATCAACTATGCCTATCGACCTTTACCTTTCCTTCATGCTGCACTCAGGCTATTCCTTAAAAAAAAAAAAGAGTGACCATTATAATCCCTCAAACTACCGTCCTATAGCTTTAATTTCTTGCTTGTCTAAAGTTGTTGTTTTTTTCATCTGGCCTCAATAAGAAGATTCTCAAACATCTGTCACTTCACAATTTCTGTTAAAGCAACTTTTTTTTTTTTCCCTATCTGATCGCCAGTATGGCATCCGTCAAGTCCGCTCTACTGGTGATCTTCTGGCGTTCCTTACTGAGTCTTGGTCATCCTCTTTTAGAGATTTCGGTGAAACTTTTGCTGTTGCGTTAAACATATCAAGAGCTTTTGATGGAGTTTGATACAAAGTAATGATCTCCAAATTACGCTGTTACGGTTTTTGTCCTTATCTGTAACTTTATCTCAAGTTTACTTTCAGACCGTTCTATTGCTGCTGTGGTAGACGGCCACTGTTTTTCTCCTAGATCTAGTAATAGTGGTGCTCCTAAGGGTTATGTACTGTCACCCTACTCTCTTTCTACTATTCATTAATTATCTTCTTAACCAAAGTTCTTGACTTATCCACTCCTACGCTATTGATACTATCCTACATCTTTCCACGTCCTTTCAGAGACGACCAACCTTTCAGGAAGTTAACAGGTCACACAGGGCTGCCACAGAACGCCTGACTCCTGATCTTTCTAAAATTTCTGATTGGGATAGAGAAAACTTAGTATTGTTCAATGCCTCAAAAAACTTAATTCCTCCATCTATCAACTCAACACAACCTTCCAGACAACTATTCCCTCTTCCTCAATGATACTCAGCTGTCCCCATCTTCTACACTGAATGTTCTCGGTCTGTCCTTTAATCATAATCTAAACTGGAAAATTCACATCTCATCTCTTACTAAAACAGCTTCTATGATGTCAGGCGTTCTGAGGCGTCTCCGCCAGTTTTTTTCTTTCTCCCCTGCAACTATTGCCTTTGTACAAGGGCCTTATCTGTTCTTGTATGGAGTACTTTTAGCATTTTTGAGAGGGTACAATCATACAGTTTTATTACTTAGGGTGAAATCAAAAGTTTTCCGCTTAATCAACTCCTCCTCTGACTGCCTGTCTTCAGACTCTTTTTCACCGCCAGAATATTGCATCCCTTGTTGTTTTTACCGCTATTTTCATACTAACTGGTCTTCTGATCTTGCCAAATGCACGCGTCCCCTCATCCTGCACCCTCGCTACACAATGCTTTCGCCTTCCTCTCACCACTATTATGTCTAACCCTCTAATTCAAGAGTTAACCGGTATTTTTAATCATTCATACTTTTCTCTGATAAACTCTGGAACTCCCTGCCTACTTCTGTATTTCCATCTTCCTACTGCTTGACTTCTTTTAAGAGAGAGAGAATTTCAAAACATTTTTCCTAGACTTTGAGTAACTCTATCAGTCATTTAGGGAAATGGCAATCATGTAGACTATTTTTCTTTCTTTTTTTTTTTTGTTGTTGTTGTTGCCCTTGACCAGCTTCCGCTCTTCCCCAAAAAATCATCACCATTACCATCCATATGTATTAATGATATGAAATCTTTAAATATAAAATAATGACGCACTTAATCCAGGCAGAAGTATAAACATACGTAATGTTTTCTGTATCTTATCAAGATAGGATTAAGCATCATAACAATGCTTCTGAACTTCATTCAACTTATGACAGGATGTTATTAGAAAGAAAGTTCATATATATATATATATATATATATATATATATATATATATATATATATATATATATATATATATATATATATATATATATATATATATATATATATATATATATATATATATATATATATATATATATATATATATATATATATATATATATATATAGTAGAGAGAGAGAGAGAGAGAGAGAGAGAGAGAGAGAGAGAGAGAGAGCCCATTAGAAAGTAGTGGAAGGAATTAAATGAAAACAACTTAGTAGGAATCATCGGAAGGTATCAGACAAAAGAAACTTATGAGTATCTATTGTATATAATAGAAAATAACTAACGGAATAAAAAATAAAAACGTTAAAAAAATTCTCTAAAGAATTAGACCGGATAGATTTAGTACATGTTACTAGCAGGTGTTACAGAAGAGGAGTCACTTGAAAAAAAAAAAAAAAAAAAAAATATATATATATATATATATATATATATATATATATATATATATATATATATATATATATATATATATATATATATATATATATATATATATATATATATATATATATATATATATATATATATATATATATATATATATATATATATATGAAAAATATGGAAATAAATAGAAAGAAGATATACATTACCAATTATTAGAAAATATCGGAGTGAATGGAAGGATTCATTGGAAAAGAACAGTGATAAAAGGTTTATCAGAAATAAGTGGAAATAAATAGACTGTAAAATTCCCTCATAGAAATCAATGGAAGAAACTCAATTCAAAAATGCTTACAAAATCACTGGAAATAATTTCCTACAAATATTTAATTTATGTTGCCCAAAAAAAATAGCTAAACAAATAGACAGAAAAGACTTTAATTACCTTAACGTTCCAAGTAACGATACCTCTTTGGAGACCACCACAAATATACACAACCCAATCTCTCCCTACTCTCACTTACTCTCTCTCTTACTCCTTTTCTCTGCTCTCCATCTGTCTACCTCCCACCTTAGAGCTTACCCTTCGGCGGCAGGTCATAATTCAATTGCAGGGTGTGAAGTTTTTATACTCTCTCTCTCTCTCTCTCTCTCTCTCTCTCTCTCTCTCTCTCTCTCTCTCTCTCTCTCTCTCTCTCTCTCTCTCTCTCTCTCTCTCTCTCTCTCTCTCTCTCTCTCTCTCTCTCTCTCTCTCTCTCTCTCTCTCTCTCTCTCTCTCTCTCTCTCTCTCTCTCTCTCTCTCTCTCTCTCTCTCTCTCTCTCTCTCTGACACCATCACAGCTTACCAACACCATCAAAGCAATAGAATATCAAACCATAACACATAATTTTCATATATTTCACCTCCTCTTCCTCTTCTTCCTCCTCCTCCTTCTAGTCTTTCTCTTCTCTTTCTCTCTTCCCAACTCTTGCTCCTCTTTTTAGTCCTTCCTTTCACCTGCGTGGGATAGGTGTTCCCGCGTCCCCTCAGGAAAACTGGATTTTATCTATCTATCTAACTATCTATCTATCTATCTATCTATCTATCTATCTATCTATCTATCTATCTATCTATCTATATATATATATATATATATATATATATATATATATATATATATATATATATATATATATATATATATATATATATATATATATATATTTCTTACCTGTGTGTGTGTGTGTGTAATTCACCTCGGTCGTCTGCTGGTCACCCAGCCAGTCTTCCCCATTACGGAACGAGCTCAGAGCTCATAGACCGATCTTCGGGTAGGACTGAGACCACAACACACTCCACACACCGGGAAAACGAGGCCACAACCCCTCGAGTTACATCCCGTACCTATTTACTGCTAGGTGAACAGGGGCCACACATTAAGAGGCTTGCCCACTTGCCTCGCCGCGCCGGGACTCGAACCCGGGCCTCTCGATTGTGAGTCGAGCGTGCTAACCACTACACTACGCGGTGTGTGTGTGTAGGGGGGGTGATCATAGGATGAATAAATATGACTGAAACATCCTATATATCGTCTCTCTATATTACTGTCTTATTTTCTGACACTTTTGTTCATTACTACTCCTTCCTCCTTTCTTAACTTATTACTCTCTCCCCCGCTTTCTCTCTCTCTCTCTCTCTCTCTCTCTCTCTCTCTCTCTCTCTCTCTCTCTCTCTCTCTCTCTCTCTCTCTCTCTCTCTCTCTCCACGAGCAAAAAGCAAAACTTATATACTGGAGATGAAAGAAGAATTAACCTTACCCTAGAAAAGTAACCCCTTACAATAGTTGTTCTAAGCAGAGGATGGAAACCCACACGAACCTTTACATCGTTCCTGGAAAGATATGGAGGCGAGATCAAAACATCATCTCGAAAGGTATTGATGGTATTTCAACGTATTGGCCAAAAGCAAGCATTGTTAGTAGTGACAGCAATGGTGATGGTGGAAATAGTAATAGAAGAAGAAGAAGAAGAAGAAGAAGAAGAAGAAGAAGAAGAAGAAGAAGAAGAAGAAGAAGAAGAAGAAGAAGAAGAAGAAGAAGAAGAAGAAGAAGAAGAAGAAGAAGAAGAAGAAGAAGAAGAAGAAGAAGAAGAAGAAGAAGAAGAAGAAGAAGAAGAAGAAGAAGAAGAAGAAGAAGAAGAAGGAGGAGGAGGAGGAGGAGGAGGAGGAGGAGGAGGAGGAGGAGGAGGAGGAGGAGGAGGAGGAGGAGGAGGAGGAGGAGGAGGAGGAGGAGGAGGAGGAGGAGGAGGAGGAGGAGGAGGAGGAGGAGGAGGAGGAGGAGGAGGAGGAGGAGGAGGAGGAGGAGGAGGAGGGAGGAGGAGAAGAAGAAAGAAGAAAGAAAATTAAGGAGAAGAAGAAGAAAGAGGAAGAGGAGGAGGAGGAGGAGGAGGAGGAGGAGGAGGAGGAGAATAAAAAGAAAGAAAATGAAGAAGAAGAAGAAGAAGAAGAAGAAGAAGATGATGAAGAAGAAGAACAACAACAACAAGAACAAGAACAAGAAGAAGAAGAGAAAGAAAAAAAGGTACGTAAAATCCACTGCTGCCTTCTTTAACCCCATCCTCATGAAAAGCACACACTCAACTAATTTGCAGTACAGGGAAGAGTGAAAAAATGACCTACAGCCGACTGCATGACGCACTCCACCTCATGTCGCCTGGGAAACGTGAGAAGTCCCCAAGTGTATTTTTAATCGTCAAGGAGGAGCAGGACGTGACGTGTCTTGCATGGAGTTTGGGAGGGAGGCATTTCCTGAACCACGCCGCTCCCTCAAGTGGAGGCAAGCGTGTTGTTAGAATTATTTATATTATTATCATTATTACTATTATTATTACTATCATTATTATTACTGTTATTATTATTATTATTATTATTATTATTATTATTACTCTTATCATTATTATTATTATTATTATTATTATTATTATTATTATTATTATTATTATTATTATTATTATTATTATTATCATTGTTAGTAATATTACCATTACTTATATAATTATTGTTATTGCTATGAGGAGCTTTCTTATTTTTTGGATTTGTTTTTATTATCAGTATTGTTGTTGATGGTGCTGTTTTTATTCTTTTCGTTATCAATATTATCATTATCATTATCTTTATAATCATCATCATTAGTAGCATTAATAGTAGTAGTAGTAGTAGTAGTAGTAGTAGTAGTAGTAGTAGTAGTAGTAGTATAATAGTAGTAGTAGTAGTAGTAGTAGTAGTAGTAGTAGTAGTAGTAGTAGTAGTAGTAGTAGTAGTAGTAGTAGTAGCAGCAGCAGCAGTTGTATAATAACCTACATAATCATCCTCATTATTATAATTATCATGGAGAAAAAAAAAGAAAAATGAAAAGTTATAAAAGAAATCTAAGAAAAGATTTGTATAAGAAGTAGAGAAAAGAAAATTTGAAACAAACGAAAATTATTTATTATTATTATTATTATTATTATTATTATTATTATTATTATTATTATTATTATTATTATTATTATTATTATTATTGGTATTATTATCATTATTATCATTATTATTACCATTATCATTATTATCATCAGTATTATATTTACATTCATTATTATTATTATTATTATTATTATTATTATTATTATTATCATTATTATTATTATTATTATTATTATTATTATTATTTTCATTACTATCATTATCATAATGAAGAGGAAGAACAAGAGGAAAAGAGAGAAATCAAATGTTTTAAAGTAAAAAAAATGAAGATAAATATGAAAAGAAAAGAAAGGAGGAGAAAGTTTGGCAAAGAAAAAAAATATTTCTTATTATTGCTATTATTTTATCATTATTATTATTATTATTATTATTATTATTATTATTATTATTATTATCATTATTACTATCGGTGGTATGATCAGTATTATCATTACTTCTATCATTATTATTATTGTCATTATTATTACTATTATCATTGTTATCATTATTATGATTATTATTATTATTATTATTATTATTATTATTATTATTATTATTATTATTATTATTATTATTATTATTATTATCATTATCATTATTATTATTGATATTATTTATTTATCATTATTATCATCATTATTATTGTTATAATTATCATTATTATTATTACTATTATCATTGTTATTATTATTATTATTATTATTATTATTATTATTATTATCACTATTATTATTGCCATTATCATCATCATCATTATTTCTATTATCATTATTAGTTATCTTATTAATATTGTTTTCATCCTCTATTACTTCCACTGCATAACATATTATTGCTTTTATCCTTGCAGTCCTTACGATTTATCCTTGAGGCTGCAAACATCGGCCGCATCGCTTGCCTCTTCGTCCCTCTCCTGATCCCCTCCTAGCTTTAAAATCCCTCCTCCAGGCATTTCTTGTCCGCCTGCAGGATTTCCAACCCACGCTTGCCGGTTGCTGCTGCTGCTGCTGGATGGCAAACGGCCTTCATAACACTCCCTCCGTCACTACGCTTCCGTGAGTGTTTGTATTCCCCTTGTATTCTCTGATCCCCTTGTTATAGAGTCTTGATTGGCGAAGCTTCCTCCATATATATTCATGTTATCAAATGGAAGGTCTCAATACTTTTTTTTTCGAAACGACCCATGAAGAAAAATATACTTATATATTCCCTAAATCATGTTTTGTTTACGTACACTGCATTGAATGAGAAGGCTTCCATTGTTGTATAGTGTACCTTAAAGACTCTCACCGTAATAATTAAGGTTTCATGTGTGGTTCTGAACCCACATGCAAAACATTGGATGTACTTGTATCGCCCTTGTATTTTCCAAGTCTTGTTTGTTATACTATGTTTATTGGCAAAGATTCCCTACCGTACTTGTATGTTGTCCAGTGATGATCTTCGCAACAATACTAAAGATAATTATGTTTTTGTGAGCAAGTAGAGTTTGCTTTGTCCCTGCATTCTCTGGGTCTTACTTGTTGATTTGCATTGACCGGCAAAGGCTTCCTACTGTATCGGTATAGAGTCCAATGAAAACCATCACTATAACACTCAGTCCTTACATAAATCTGTGCTTCCATGCTATGTGAGGGTGTGTGGAATGAGAAAAGAAAACAAAATATAAGCGCTTGTATTATTCTCGTATTCTTTGCTGCAGTGCATTGATCACCAAAGGTTGTCCCTTGCTTCTGTATGTTCCCATTGGTAGATTATCACTTCAATATATCTCAGATTCCATGACTGCACATATATCTTCAGTTAAATAATTCCAAGAAAGTGAATTTTTATATGACTTTTATAAGTTCTTATCAATCGTTACCATCTCAATAAAGATATCTGAAATTAAATCAGTTACTTTAATGAATCTAAACCTAACCTAATCTAACCTAACCATACTAACGCTGTAATTTCTATATCAACCGAAAATAACTTAAGTGGCCCAGAGAAACAGCGGGTGAGTATGGTTTTCCGAGCAGCTGGTAACACTGCACGAGGCCTATTGCTCTTCATCCAGCGATCCAGGAAGCCTCATCCCACCTCGACGCGGGAGGCACAGGCTGGAGCGCGGAGTGTTATTGCCACTTCTTCAGGAATGAGCTGTTGTTGAAAGCTGGCGCGGAGTCAGCGAAGACTTAATTTTCTGAGATGTACCGGGTGTGGTTACTCTTAGAGATAATTTCAGTTGGTCTTAAAAATAGTGTGAGGTTTATTAATAATGGTGGTCTACACAGTATCAACCTACACACACACACACACACACACACACACACACACGCCCGGTAGCTCAGTGGTTAGAGCGCTGACTTCACAAGCCAGAGGACCGGGGTTCGATTCCCCGGCCGGGTATAGATATTTGGGTGTGTCTCCTTTCAAGTGTAGGCCCCTGTTCACCTAGCAGTGAGTAGGTACGGGATGTAAATCGAAAAGTAGTGACCTTGTTGTCCCGGTGTGTGGTGTGTGCCTGGTCTCGGGCCTATCCAAGGATCGGAAATAATGAGCTCTGAGCTCGTTCCGTAGGATAACGTCTGGCTGTCTCGTCAGAGACTGCAGCAGATCAAACAGTGAAACAGGGAAACACACACAGTAACAAAGGGACCAAGTCTGTGTTGGCCGCCATGACTGGCATAGATTCGAACCCCACTAAGGGTTCTTAACCTCTGGGATTTTTCCGTGGATAAGCGAACACTTCCTGTCTTTCCTTACCAAGGGGGTGGGGTTGTATGGTGCATGAGATGACAGTCTTATTCGAAGAGCAGAAATAATGAGCTCTAAGGTCGCATTGAGGAGGTAATGGCTGATGTTTGCGGGTCCGCTCGTGATAAGGTCTAAGTGAATACACACACACACACACACACACACACACACATTTATGTGTGTATTTATATATTTCAAGATTTTACTTTAGTTTGGTGTATTTGTTTGTGAAAAATATGTAGGACCATGCAATTTATCGGAATCACATATACTGTTTGTTGTAGTTAAAAAAATATCTAATACACATCAAATATTCAACTGACAATGCCCAAATCATTGTATTTCAACACATTCCTCATATTCAATTCTTATGATAATAATGAGTTCTCTTACAAAGACTATTTATTGATCAAGCTTATACACATCAAAACACTTGAAATAAAGAGAAACAAGTAAAAGACCGTAGAAGTTATTGCAAAACGTTTAGTTGCCTTTTCATAACTATAACTGACCAATTAAGTTGAAAAGAAAAACCTCAATCCAAATATCATATCGCCCACACGAAGCACCAGTGAATGATGCACTATGGTTTAGTCCAGGGTTTCTTAACCTTTTTTTTCGGCAGTGGCCCCCTCCAAGGTAATTTGACTTCATGTCCCCCCTTCCCTAACTTACTGCATCTTGGGAAGTAAATATAGTAATGATCTTTGTTAGGATAGAACTATGGACTTGAAATTCATACTCCACTAGCAAATAAATAGACGTCATAATTTGGGTGAAAATTTTATTTGAAGACTTACAAATAAGTATAAAGCAATAATGACTCCCAGTACAGTAACCGTCTGTATCTAAAGCTTTTCAACTTCATAATATGGGATCAAATTTTATTTGATAATTCACAAATAAGCACACAAAAGAAGTAAAAAAAAAAGGGCAGATTAATGGTGTCTTATCAGGGAAATTAAAGAACAAAAGGACCAAAATGGAACAAAATGTCCTTTAAAAAGACAAGGAAAGCAACCCTGACTCCAGTGCTGCCAACTCATAGGAAATTATTGTTACCAGAATAACAGCAAAAAGACGATGAAGTCGCTAAATGAATCAGTAGAACACCTGACAAGAAAACAACATAAAATGAATATGAAAATATTGAGTTTATATCAGCAGCGAAAACTTAGGAAGTTATGTGGCACCCTGTGGCCCGCCGTGGCTCCCCATTTTCCTAATTTTGTTCTGTGACCCCTAATATTTTCTCAGGGATCCCCGGGGGACCGTACGACCCACGATGAAAACCCCTGGT
>NC_059271.1:12815191-12825191 GCF_017591435.1 Portunus trituberculatus | reverse complement strand
GAAGAAGAAGAAGAAGAAGAAGAAGAAGAAGAAGAAGAAGAAGAAGAAGAAGAAGAAGAAGAAGAAGAAGAAGAAGAAGAAGAAGAAGAAGAAGAAGAAGAAGAAGAAGAAGAAGAAGAAGAAGAAGAAGGGATGTTCATTCTGGAACAGGAAGACAAAAGGTTGAGAGGTGCAGAACGGGAAATAAACTTTGGGAACTGGAAGAGGTGGAGGAAGAGGAAGATAGGGAAAGGAACCGTAAAGAAAAATAATAATAATGATGCAAAAATATTCTACCATGCTATTTTGGTAATTATTTTACACTAACTTCTACTGGAAGAGGAAAGATATCATAGCAAAGTAATAGAAAAGAAGACAATATGGACGGTGGTAGACTAAGATGAAGATAAGTTGAAGTGAAGGAGGAGGATGGGAAGGAGGACGACGACGACAAGGAGGAAGAAGAGTACGATCTGTTTATGAGGCAGGAGATAGACCAAAAGAAAACGTGAATAAGTGAAGAAAAAAAATGAAAAAAAATGTAAGAACATGGAAAAGGCAAAAGAGCAAGAAAGGAGGAAGAATAGATGGCAAACAATAAGGAGAAGTAACAAAGAAGAGAAAGAGAAAGAAACAAGAAGGAAATAAATATATAAAAGCAGACAGAAGTAAAAACAAAAAAACAAAAATAAGAAAAAAAAATCAGGAGGGCAGAGCAAGATAAGAAAGAAAGGGGATACGGAAGAAGAGATAGAGGAGGAAGAGGAGCGAGATTTAAGAGGCAGGGAGACCTTTGAAAGAGAAACCAGCAAAGCAACGTAGAGGGTAACATGAAGGGGAGAAGGAAGGAGAAGCAAGGCGTGGTGTCGCTGGAATAGGAGAGAGGGGCGCTGGAACTGGCTGGAAATGGGGACTGGAAAGCTGCGAGACGATTGGGAACGGCTGCGAAGAGGGAATGGAGAGCTAGATGGAGAATAAAACGGTTGCCAAGAAAACTGGAAGACTGGAAGAGACCTGGAAATGGCTGGAAGGAGGTAAAGAAGGAGGTATGTAGTAAAGATACAGAAAAAAGGAAAGAGAGGTCTTGAGAAATTAGTTGGGGCATAGAAAGAGAACTCGAAAGGATGAACAGCTCTGCAGTGCCTAAAGAGAGCGCTGGATTAGAGAAAGAGGAGTGGAAAAGGTAAGCCAGTACGGAATGGGATGCCAGATAATGCATCAAATGCCACCTTCCGCCTATAGGCGAAATAATGGTCACAACAACGTTCGATTCAAGGAAGGCTTTTTTTTTTTTTCTTTATATATATATATATATATATATATATATATATATATATATATATATATATATATATATATATATATATAAGTAAAGTTGTGGAAGATCTAGCAGGGAAGAAGGTGTTAAGGGAAGTGTGAGAAATGTAACTAAAGACAATATAATGAGAAAAGTATAAATTGGATAAATAGGGAAAAGCTCGATATTTCTTTCAAAACTTATATATAAAAGAAATTGTGGAAATAATTGCAGCAATACAGCTGATACATATCTAAAGAAAGACAATAGTACAATGAAAATAAACATATATTGGACAAATAAAAGTGTTAAACATTTCCTTCGAAATATTCTTTATAAACGACAAAGTTTAAAGAAAATTTCTGAAATAAAAGTGATAGAAATACAAAAGAATTTAAAAATGGAATCATGTTATATATGATGTGAAAATGATAAACTATAGAATAATATATGAAAATATGAAAAAATTAAGTTATCTAGTAATATGAAATAGAAACAAAGACACATTAAAGAAAAACGGTAATGAAAAAAGTAAAAATCGAACGAATAAAAAAAATATGGAAAACATTAAAAAATTGCAGAAAAGAAATAGACTTAAGAAAATATTGAACAAAACTAAAATAAAACTCTGAAAACAAAGAAAAGTATCAAATAAATATTACTAACAAAAAAAAAAACTACAACACAACTCAGAAAGAAAAAAGTCAAGAAAACACGCGAACAACGAGTAAGCATAACAAGTCCAGACCAACTAAAAAGATAAATACATGAATAAACAAAAAAAACCTGAAAAAATCGAAAAAGCATTGTACAAGAGAAAAGAACAAAATGCAAGAGGTCCTAAAAGAGCTGGGGAGAAAAATGGAGAGACGGAAGGGGCAGAAGACGGAAAGAAACGTGGACACCAGAAAGGCATGAAGGGAGGAAGAAAGGAAAAAGGAACAGTAAGATAAGACTCGTGGATGTGTGAAGGAGGGAGATGATTAAGAAAAAGTGAAAAAGAGAGAGAGAGAGAGAGAGAGAGAGAGAGAGAGAGAGAGAGAGAGAGAGAGAGAGAGAGAGAGAGAGAGAGAGAGAGAGAGAGAGAGAGAGAGAGAGAGAGAGAGAGAGAGAGAGAGAGAGAGAGAGAGAGAGAGAGAGAGAGAGAGAGAGAGAGAGGAATAAGAAAAGAGAGCGAAAGAAAAGAGAAAGCAGAGGCGAAGATAGGGGAAGGAGAGGATGGTAAGATGACAATGTGATGGTAAAAATGGAAGGGGAAGACGAGGGGAAATGTATCGAATAAGAATAAGGAGAGCAAAAAAGCACACGAAAGGAGAGGTGAAGATAGGGAAATGAGGAAATGTTAACACGACGGAATGTGAAGGAAGAAGGAAGGGGAGAGGAAAGGAAATATATCGTTGAAGAGGAGCAAAAGAAACCAAAAAAGTAAGAGGAGAGACGGAAGGAGAACTAAATATATGAAAAGGAGGAAATGTAAAGACACACAATGAACAAAGAAAAATACGGTAGGAAATGTGGAACAAGAGAGAATAAGAGAGCAAAGCGAAAGGAGGAAGTCGAAGCAAAAAAAGAAAGAAGGGACGATTGAATGCCAGGGAAAAAGAGAGGAAAAGAAGAGCGGGAAGGGAAGGAAGGTTGGAGGAAGGGAACGGATAGGTGATAGTAAGTTGACTGGACAGAAGGAAAGAAGGGCAAGGGAACGGAAATGAGAGGTGAGGGAGTGACAGGAAAGGATTGGAGGGAGGAGAGAGAGAGAGAGAGAGAGAGAGAGAGAGAGAGAGAGAGAGAGAGAGAGAGAGAGAGAGAGAGAGAGAGAGAGAGAGAGAGAGAGAGAGAGAGAGAGAGAGAGGATATTGGGTACGAAAGAATGAAGAAAGGTGAACATGGGAAAAATCTAGGCTGAAAACAACCATAAAGATTGTGAATGTGTTAAAAAAAAAGAGAGAGATAAATGAAGAAGTTTGTAAGGAATGTGAAAAAAAAGAGGAAAGAAGGAGAAAAGGGGGATAATTGTTGAATGAAAGAAAACCAACGTCAAAGTAAACAAAAGAAAAGGTTTTTTCTTAATCGAATAAAGAGATAGATAAAAAAAAGCAGCAAAAGCGGATATATATATATATATATATATATATATATATATATATATATATATATATATATATATATATATATATATATATATATATATATATATATATATATATATATATATATATATATATATGTGTGTGTGTGTGTGTGTGTGTGTGTGTGTGTGTGTGTGTGTGTGTGTGTGTGTGTGTGTGTGTGTGTGTGTGTGTGTGTGTGTGTTTATTTATCTACTTATTATTTATTGATTAATACACATTACCAATGAAAATGAAATAGAGAAGAGAAATTATACATAAGGAAAAAGAGCGAAGAAAATGGATGACAGAAAGAAAAATTAATCAAGATGAATGAAGGAAAGAGGCAATGAAGTGAAGAGAGTAAATGGGAAAAAGGAAGGGGAAAGAGGAGACAGATGAGGGGAGGTGAACGGGGAAATGAAGGGCGGGGAAGAGGCAAAATGTATGAAAAGAAAAGCTAAGAGGATGAAGAAGAAAGTAGACGAAGAAGGAAGACGGAAAGTGGATAAAGGGAGGTGAAAAAGATTAAAAAAGATAAAAGGGAGAGAGAGAGAGAGAGAGAGAGAGAGAGAGAGAGAGAGAGAGAGAGTAGGAAAGCGAAGTGAGATGAGGGAGTGGAAGAAAGAATAGGGAAAAGATCAGAAACAGAAAGAAGACAACGGGATAGGCTGGTAAGGATGAGAGAAGGACGGAGATGACGAAAGGTGAAGAGAAAGGAGGGATGAGATAAGAGGAGATGATATGAAGGAAGATGAGATATGAAAAAAAAGAACCAAAGAGAAAGATAAGTGAAGAAAAAAGTTCGAAATTAAAGAGAATAATGAGAGACAACAAAGGGAGATAAAAGGGAATCAAGCAAAGAAAAGGGAGAGTGGAGAAATAAGAACAAAGTAGAGGGGAATGATGGAGTTTGAGTGAGGGTACGTGAGGGGAGAAGAGGGTGAGGGAAACAAGGATGAAATGAAGAAAGGGAGGAACTATAAGGTTAATGGATATAAGGGGAGAGAAGAGGGGTGAAGGAAAAGAGGGTGAGGGAAATGAAAATGATAGGAAGAAAGGGAGGAACACTGTATGTGTGTGTGTGTGTGTGTGTGTGTGTGTGTGTGTGTGTGTGTGTGTAAGAGAGAGAGAGAGAGAGAGAGAGAGAGAGAGAGAGAGAGAGAGAGAGAGAGAGAGAGAGAGAGAGAGAGAGAGAGAGAGAGAGAGAGAGAGAGAGAATACAAAAAGTGAGGGGAAGCGATGTAAGATGAGAGAATGGAAGAAAGTGGATGAGGTGTGGAGGGTGACGGGAGATACAATAAGTAAAGGTATGTGGATATAGAAGTGGGTGAGGGAAGATGAAGGGAGGCAGGTGGTGAAAAATAGTGAGGAGACGCATTATGGAATGAAGAAGGGAGGAAATGTGAGTGAGCGATGGAATAGGGAGATTAGGTAAGGTAAGGGGAGATGAGGGATGTGAGAGGAGATGAGGGGAAGTGAGGGTAGACAAGAGAAGAGAAGAGGGTGAGAGAACGAAGGATGAAATGAAGAAAGAGAAGAATTGCAAGGTTTCTGGAGGGTGAGCCATGGTGAGGGAGGTGAGAGGGGGAAAATAAGGGTAGGAGGAAGGGAAGGCAGGTGGGGAAGCCGTCATTAGGCAGCAGCTCGCGACGCTCCAAGAGGCAGGAGATGGAAGCTGCTCCTCGTTTCCCTCCGACGGAACACCACCTGATCCTCTCCCTCTCTCTCTCCCTCTCTCCCTCTCTCGTTCCCCCCATGAATAATGTAACGTCTCAAGGACAGACAGTAATAAATATGGAGGTGTTATTATAAATACGCAGTCAAAGTAACATCAATTAATCATAAAATCAATTACGCCAACACAAAATAAAACATAAAAATTGCGGAGCCTTTAGTGACAGTAGCGGCTGTGTTCACGGTGGCGGCGACGACGGCGGCGGTGAAGGTAGTAGTGAACGCAACAAGAGAGACTGCAGGCTGAGTGAATGGAGCAGTGGTGGTGGTGGTGGTGGTGGCGGTGGTTGTTATGATAGTGGTGGAGCAGATTGACCGGAAGAAGATAAGCCGATAACCACTGTGAATGGACAGGTGGTGGTGGTGGGGGCGGCGAAGGTGGTGGTAGTAGTGGTGATAGGCAGCGTAGGAAGACAAAAGGGAACATGAGATAGTGCGTGCGTGGCTGTTGTGAGTTAAAGAAGACAGACAGCAAGACAGCAGTGAGCAAAGGGAAGGGAGTGGTGCAGTAAGGACGCGCACTTCTTTCTTCTCTCTCTCTCTCTCTCTCTCTCTCTCTCTCTCTCTCTCTCTCTCTCTCTCTCTCTCTCTCTCTCTCTCCATCTAAAGTAGCAGACACTATTTGGAGTACGTTTGTTTTTGTTTTTGTTTTTGTTTTTTGTGTGTGTTCGGGAGGTTTGGAATGTGCAGAAAAATCTATACATACTTTTAAACTTTCTTCCTTTCCTTCACATTACTCCCCTTTTCACCTACTCATCACCCATTCAACCTATTAATATCTCCACGCAAATTACCTCCACAACTCCACCCAAAGCTCTATTCACATTCCTGTCATAACTCCTCATATCACCTCAACCATGTAACTTCCACCTTACATCTCCCTAACCCAGCCAAACTACACCTTTCACACAATATCCCTCCACCATCTATCCACCTCTTCCACCTTCCAGTTTCCTACCAACCATCTAACCAACCAAACATCGCTCCTTCTCTCCACACAGTATCCCTCTTCCCCACCTTACTTGCTCACTGACACAATATCCCTCCAGTCCAAGCTCCATCCATCCTCTTCCATCCCCCTGTCAACACCACCTCCATTCAATTCCCCCCACGCCCTCCACCTTCGTTCCGCCCTTCATTGCCCAAGTAGTTGAATACCTGAAGCGTTTGCCTTGTCTTCCCCTAGAGGCGCGTCTGTTAGTTCGTAGTTTGCCTGTCAGGACGCTTTGGGCTCCTCAGATATCCATCGTGTAGGATAACTTGCTCGCCAAACAGAGGATGGGTGGTGGTGGTGGTGGTGGTGGTGCAGGAAGAAGAGAGAGAGAGAGAGGAGGAGGAGAATGGAAAGCAGTAGATGAGAAGAACGAAAGATGAAGATTAGAAACAACAAAAACAACCACAACTAAGAAATAATGCGAAATACCGATTCATTCTACGAATGTATCTTTTTATCATTTTTTTACTATTTATTTATTCATATCATTTCTTTTTGTCTATGATTTACCAGCCTAAATGTCACATATTAGTAGATACAGGAAAACCTTCGTCTAACACCCCAACCACTTATTACGTGAAACTACGAAGAAAATAAATATAACTTTGTGAATAATCACAAGGAATCAGTTAAAATAGGAATCTTGAATAATTAAAACAAGAGGAACCTGATACTTGAGTCCAGCTTTCCTTAGATCAGGAAAGAAAAACATAATTACTTATGGTAATGTGGCCCGTATGGGGATCGAACCCACGACATCCGCGTTATTAGCACGGCGCTCTAACCAACTGAGCTAACAGGCCGATGGAGGAGGAGGATTAGGAGGAGAAGGATTAGGAGGAGGAAGAGGAGGAGAAGGAGGAGGAAGAGGAGAAGAAGGAGGAGGAGGAGGAGGAGGAGGAGGAGGAGGAGGAGGAGGAGGAGGAGGATGAGGAGGAGGAGGAGGAGGAGGTTATACAAAGGAATATAAATGAAAGAACAGACAGCAACAGCCCTGCTAGGCCTAAAAGGCTGCCTATGTGATTATTACCCACTGCTGATTCTAGGAGTTAAAGGCAAAAGGATAGCAGAGCTCAAAGAATGATAACAGGGACAGAAAGTCAAAGATGAGATAGAACATGTTAAAAGAGAAATGCTACGTTATTTGCGGAGTTGCTACGAGATGCTTCTCCAACGTATGTCTAAAAATTTTGCCGTTTTACTATCAACTACATATGTTGTGAGAAACTTCCAAACATTTATAACTCTTTTAAGTTCCATCTGATCAGAAACGTTTATCTGTAGTGGTGTTGGTTTTCTCAATAATTAGATAGTTGTTTATGTTTACGTTATCAAAACCAAGAAAATTTTAAATAGCTCTAGATTAAACAGGTGGAGCACCTTTAAGCGCTCTTTATATGGTTTATTTCACAGTTATACGATGATCTTGCTGGCTCCATTGAACACTTTCCAGTCTCTTTATGTCTTTCCTGTAACGGGATGACAGGAACTGAACACAGGATTCAAGATTAAGTCGGAAAAGAGCATTGAAAAATGTGAGAATTACTCTTTGTCTTGAATTCAAAAGTTCTATAAAATAAACCCAATCAATTTATTTGTTATTTTAACTACTTCCGAGCAGTGTTTACACGATTTTGAATGTGAAGTTGTTGTAACACCTAAGACTTTCTCTTCATTAACCTTGACAAGCTCAGAGCCATTCATTTAGAAGAAAGAGGAAAAGGAGGATGAGTAGGAAAGAAGAGTAGCAAAAGGAAGGAGTTTATCAAAAGGTAGCGGGACAAGGAGGTCGTGGTCTTGTCTCTCCCTCAGGCAATGTAACGAAGCCCAAAACTGGTCACTTTTTCTTTCTTTTTTTTTCCATTTTTCACTCTTTCCCTCGGTGTTTTCTTTAGGGATTGGCGTAAGGTAAGTTATATATATATATATATATATATATATATATATATATATATATATATATATATATATATATATATATATATATATATATATATATATATATATATATATATATATATATATATATATTATTATTATTATTATCATTATTATTATTATTTTCTTAGAATCTTCTTTATATTCAATTTTCAGTTCCTTTCCGTTATCAAGACTTTTTTTTCTCGCATCTTAATTTCCCATCATTTCTTGATTAGTATCTCCTTACATGCCTTTTCACTTATATCATTTCCATTAGTAATAATTTACCTTATTTCTTATCTCTTTTTACCTCTACTAAAATTTCTCTTACAACAATATCCCCTTACCCTTGAGAAATATTTTCTTATCATACACTTAATCTTATCTATCTTTAAATAACTTTTTTCCTGAACTATTTTCGTCCGTAGACTTAGCTTAACCATATCTCCTGTAAAAAAAATTGTTCTCCTTACCTTACCATTTCCTCATTAAAGCCTCACTATCCCCAATAATTTAACTTATCTTATTCCTCTCACAAAACAACATAGTACCTTAACAACACAATTTCCTACCTTTTTTTTCTGTCAATGAACTTTAACTAGCACTACCAACTCTCTCTCTCTCTCTCTCTCTCTCTCTCTCTCTCTCTCTCTCTCTCTCTCTCTCTCTCTCTCTCTCTCTCTCTCTCTCTCTCTCTCTCTCTCTCTCTCTCTCTCTCTCTCTCTCTCTCTACTTCACCTCTCCCTTAACACAAATGATAATTTTTCCCTACTCTACATAACTTATTTTTCTTGCAAGAAGCCCTACCTTTAACAATTCCATTCCTTATCCCATTTTTCCCTTTTGTTTCTCCTAACAACGCAGCTCCTCGCCTACTGTTATCTACAAGAACTCTTTAACTTTCTTATTTTACCTCTCCCATAAAACGATCTATTTTCTTTATCTTATCTTCTTACCTCACCTCTCCCTCAAAACATCCCACTCTTTTTCATTTCCCAAACAGCTCCTTGCATTTTCTTTCCTTCAACAAAACAGTCTTCCCTATCTTTCCCTCACAATTCCGCATCTTACCTCACCGTTCTCTCAAAATACCCAGCTCTCTTCCCTCCCTTAACAACGTAGTTTCTTGCCTCACCTTTCCTTCAACAAACCAGCTTGTGTATCTCTCCCTACCAACGCAGTGGCCTCAACTCGACCTTTCTCGGCATCAGTACGTTAAAAGTCGCCCACCCTTTCTTCACGCCCTCGTTCACTGCACCGGGGCCCACTGAGGCGCGGCGGGCAGCGTGGCGGCACAAGGCAGGGCGCCACATCAGAGCAGAAAGAACTGACACATGCAGCACCGTGCTCGTGTAGCCACTAGAAGAAAAGAGAAAAAAGGGACAGAAAAGGATGGAAAAATGACAGAACACTCGCACGAAAGACTTGACAGAGAACATTCTGTAACAAGTCTAGGTTCACGGAGCTCAAAGAGAGTCGAGTTAATATGTTGTTCTGTTGTTCATTCTCTCTACGTAGAAGAAAAATGTCCCACGCAGCAATAACTGAGAACAAACACGCGTATGCACACAACGCTACGCTCCACTAAACACAAGGAGGAGAAAAGTAATGTGGATTATTACTTAATAAACATCAACAGGTAACATTTTCTGACGTGACATGACAGAACATCACGTAGCCAATAAAACGTGACTCATTGAAACGCCCCTTCCTCTTCCTCTTCCTCTTCTTCCCCTCTTCCTCCCTTCACATCACATTACAGACAATATACATCCAACCCTCCTCCTCCATATTTTTCATTTCCTCCAGTTTCTTCCTCTTCCTTCTTCTCTCCCTGCTCTTTCACCTCCTACTCCTCCACCTCCTTCTGCTCCTCCTCCTCCTCCTCCTCCTCCTCCTCCTCCTCCTCCTCCTTCTCCTCCTCCTCCTCCTCCTTCTCCTTCCCTCCTCCTCTTCCTCCTCCTCCTC
>NC_059271.1:12797691-12807691 GCF_017591435.1 Portunus trituberculatus | reverse complement strand
CCAACACACACACACACACACACACACACACACACACACACACACACACACACACACACACAGTAATATTAACACAAGGCTCAACACATACCCACCTGTGCAATACCTACATATCCTTCCCTCCCCCCATCCCTCTCTTTTCTCCTCTCCCTTCCTCTCACTACTCTCTGCCTTCTATCCTTTCCCTCCCCAACACCAACGCTCCATCACATCCTCCAACGCCTCTGACCCGCACTGCAGCACACACATGCAATTTGATTTATTCCACGACCCCATGCCGCCCCTCTCCCTTCCTCTCCCTCCCTCAAATTCCATCCCCATCCACCCCACCTCAACTCTGAGACGGGAGAGGAGGAGGAACAGAAGTTGCGAGAGTAGAACCTGGGACGAAAGGAGGCTAAGGAGAAAGGAAGAGGAAGAGGAAGAGGAAGAGGAGGAGGAGGAGGAGGAGAATGAAGAGGAGATGGATGGAGAATGAAAGGGAGGGAAAAGTTAGTTCTCTTGATGTCCTGTTCAGGTGTGTGTGTGTGTGTGTGTGTGTGTGTGTGTGTGTGTGTGTGTGTGTGTGTGTGTGTGTGTGTGTGTGTGTGTGTGTGTGTGTGTGTGTGTGTGTGTGTGCGAGCGCGTATGTGTGTAAGTGTGCGCGCGGGCGCGCGCAAGCGCCTAAGTTCTGAAGAACTAAAACGCACCGAGAGATGAATGTGAGGAAGGACTGCGTTTTTTCGTCCGCTTACTCTTCGTCCCCAAAGCAGTAAACTGAAGAGACAAGGGAAAAGAAAAAGCCATTCAGGAAACAAAACAGGGACCGGAGTACCGAGGAGGGGACGTGCCAGGCAGTTGTCATTACTCCAAGAAAACTTGATTTATCGGATGAACTTAGGCGTGGAAAAGAAATTTCTATGTTGCTATTATTATTTGTTGTTAGGTTACCCATCGTTATGTTAGTCACTATAATCATCAATGTTCATGTGGTAACTGTGTAGTAAGATATGGAAATATCAATCCGAGTTGACAAGATTTAACTTGTATTCTCTATTAAGAGTTGGGTGTGCCCAGTTCATTTCATTAAACTTCTCACATTTCAGAAACATCTTTCCACATTCATATTTCTGATGGTAGTTTACGTCTGTTCTTGAAGTATATACGTATTCTATTTCAAGCAGACATTAGCTGCTGGTCCTCCCTTCACCTACTACCAACCATAAGTCTTCTAAGGTTCCTTTTCTGAAACGTCATAATCTCTCATATGCGCTACATTTCAAAGGAAGTTGCATTCCTTTTTCCTCGAATATAATGTAGAATTATTATCAAACTATCACTGAAATCATGAAAGATAAGACATAGAAACTTTTAAGGACACGTACTCTGCAGACGTCGGTGACCTCTATAAGACAACGACATAGTGTTACATAATATCATAAGATAAAAAAAAGCTGCCAGAAGCCACAAAGTTTACATACATACGTACATAGTTTATGTATAGGACACATACTTGCACTTAACATTCTAGGCAATCGCAGTCTGATTATCAAGTCTACTGCAATATTCCACCACTCTATTTAACAACCAATATCTTCTATCCTTTCATTTAATCTTAACAAGCTGATACACACTTTGTCTCGTTTTGTACTAATTACCCTGAGTCTTCTACATCACTCTTGTTATATATCACTTACAGAAAAGAGGAAAAGAAATCAAAACTATTCATATCAATCTTAAAATCACGCAAAGAGTGAGGAACATCAGGACTCGCCACAACAACCTCCGTGCCTGCCACTCAGCTTTACTATCCGTACCTCTGCTTCTTACGCCGACCACACCGACCACCCACACGAAGCCGACCACCCACCACCACGTCCGAGCCCTCCAAGCCTTCACAACACGGGTTATTGCCATGTTTACACCCTCGCCGCCCGTCCATTAGCGTTTCCCACACCTTCAACCTCGCCCGTGCCCGCTGCCCGCCGCCCCCTCTCTAGCAATTCAATCCCACGACTCGAGAGTAAAAAAATGGAAAGATTAACGCATATTCTTCAAGCGATTCGCCTTGACGTCATATTCCTTGAACGTGTGCGATATAAGGCAAAAACTGTACGAAAAATATAGAGTGAAAAAGAATGCTGGGAAAGATCGATAGAAGGAAAAAAAATGGTGAAAAAAAGGAGGGAAAGATCGTAGTTAGCTAACAAGTAACCGAATGTTGAGAGAGAGATAAAATGTCTGATTCTTACTACTGATTCACCGAAACACCCCTAACCACTCTCCTTCCATTGACTAGAAGCGGTACAGTAAAGTTCCAAGTACTACTAATCCTCTCGGCCAAAGACTATCATTTAGTCTGTTCCTCTGAAAGTTTCTATTTAGGGCAGGAGTGACTCAAAAAATATGTACAGTGAAGCAAGCCTCTATTTACATCAGATCAACACTGTCACCTTTGTAATTCCGCTGTCGCAGTGACGAGAGAAAGAGAGAGAGAGAGAGAGAGAGAGAGAGGGGTCGTTGTCTTCATGCCTGTGTCTGGTGAAAGCAACAGACACAGACACACACACACACAGACACACACACACACACACTCACACACTTTCAATAATAAATGCAATGTATCCATATATAACTGAGAGAGAGAGAGAGAGAGAGAGAGAGAGAGAGAGAGAGAGAGAGAGAGAGAGAGAGAGAGAGAGAGAGAGAGAGAGAGAGAGAGAGAGAGAGAGAGAGAGAGAGAGAGAGAGAGAGAGAGAGAGAGAGAGAGAGAGAGAGAGAGAGAGAGAGAGAGAGAAGAGAGAGAGAGAGAGAGAGAGAGAGAGAGAGAGAGAGAGAGAGAGAGAGAGAGAGAGAGAGAGAGAGAGAGAGAGAGAGAGCTGCCACACAGCACAATGAAGCAGCAAATATCTGTGGGAGGAGTTGGTGGGCACGAGCGGTCTGCTGCATGACTCTGCTCCCTGGACACATGCATGGAGCCATTACACTTCCCACGCTTTAAAACATTCACGCAGTTTGCAGCAAAGGCGGAATAGAGCGACGGAGGTTAGGGAGAAAAAACTTAGTTGTTTCTAACTGTTTGAAAATGCTTTTTAGATTCCACATGAATCAACAGCATCGTCAACACGCCTAGGCTGGCCTGTCCTGTGTGATGGCCTGCCACATGTCCCTGACTTGTTATTCTGCTACTGATATATGCGTTATTTTTTTTTATTTCAATCCTTTTTTGCGGTTCCTGTCTCATTATATCACCATTCTATCAATTTACTTTTATCTAATCAAATGGTATAATGTCTGTGTTTTAATGTAACTAATAAATAATTCATCAAATTTACGTATACATCAAAACTATGGATGACAAACAATCTACTATACCAGTGTGATAATTCAAGAGTCAAAAGTTACTTATTTCCAGCAATGCACTCAAATCAACAAAACAAAAGGTAACCTCTTGATATTTGCAATGGCCAATGCATAGAAGTGTAATTTCAGCTCATCTATCTGCTATTAGTGGCCATTCCCGCTCAACACCTTCCTTCACTCACGGCGCAGACTGAGGCTTCTACGTACTCCGCCCTTCCTTCCACCGCGTCTCTGACACGCTCACTTCCTGTCTTCCATCCTCCCACACCTTTCGTTCCTCCCCTCACCACCTCAACGCCATCGTCAAAATAATGCACTCAGCATGGTGTGCCCCTCTGAAATCCACACACAAACACACACACACACACGCCCGGTAGCTTAGTGGTTAGAGCGCTGGCTTCACAAGCCAGAGGTCCGGGGTTCGATTCCCCGGCCGGGAGGAGATATTTGGGTGTGTCTCCTTTCACGTGTAGCCCCTGTTCACCTAGCAGTGAGTAGGTACGGGATGTAAATCGAGGAGTTGTGACCTTGTGTCCCGGTGTGAGGTGTGTGCCTGGTCTCAGGCCTATCCGAAGATCGGAAATAATGAGCTCTGAGCTCGTTCCGTATGGCAACGTCTGGCTGTCTCGTCAGAGACTGCAGCAGATCAAACAGTGAAACACACACACACATGCATTGCAATGAGTACCATAGCAAGCCTCAGGTCAGATGGAACTCAGGTCACACCTTCCCGTGGCCTCTTGAACACCCACGTCACTCATCTCTTTTCTCTCTACCTGCCTCCGTCCTCATAGCACGTGTACGTTAGTATGTTAACGCATGAGAGGCTTTCCGAGAGCACACGTTTCTGGTGAATCGCGTTCATCCGCCTTTGTTCCCGTTGTATCCTGACGCTGGTGCTGCCTCGTCTACCCCGCTGGTGACATAAAACGATAATTAACGCCACACTCTAGTTAACTTGTCATTGGCCCGTGAACATCAATTACACGTTTACAAATAAGTCAATAAAAGAATAAGCAAATTGAACATTTCCCCCCATAGACTTTTTCCCTTTTTAGCAGACAAACCGAAAATTACAGGGAACTAAATAGTTACACTGTATGCAAGAACTGTGCCTGCTATTCAGGTTTCGAATCCCGTCCCATACAAATAAATGATAGGACATGAATCAGACATGGCGGAAGGGACATATGTTACATATTCATTGACAACAAACAAATGAAACTCAGCTTAACTCTTGACCAAGATATACATCGTCAAAATACATCAAAGCATTGCAGACGATCTTTACAGGAACCTATGTGTACAAAAAACGAGAAGGGTATTAGAAGCCTATATACTCCAGTGTCTAATCACGATAATTCTTAAAACAGCTGTAAAATGAAAAAGTGGTATATGATATGAGAAACCAAATCTCATATAACAATAAAAGGACTCCTGTGGAATGTTTCCTTTTTCAAACACATCTCAAGTCCATAGAAACTACACGTCGAGGATGTAGAACAGAACATTATGTACAAAGAATTCGGCATGTAGGTGAGTAGTGTCGGCTTATCTACTATGTCAGGGGACATTGGGACACTGAGACACGGTAACACTAGACCTCCTCATGCATCTCACGTCGAAGAACAGACTTCATCAAAATTCTAACTTTCATCGAACACTTTGTTTGTT
The DNA here is from genome assembly GCF_017591435.1 of Portunus trituberculatus. Classification (NCBI taxonomy): domain Eukaryota; kingdom Metazoa; phylum Arthropoda; class Malacostraca; order Decapoda; family Portunidae; genus Portunus; species Portunus trituberculatus. Next base: position 12,802,675 of record NC_059271.1, on the reverse strand, counting down.
ATTACATCGGAAGACTCAAGCCTAAATCAGTCAATAATACTTACCACTCTTATTTTAAAGTAAGACTCAGGTTATTTTAATCAATACGTAATTGCTAAACTGAACCTAAAGCCTCTGCACTTCGTTCAAAATTACGCAGGTTTACTATTGTTTAACTAAAAGGAAATCCAGATTCTTAGCATCTTAAAACATTCTTCAGATATATTGGATATAAGAGAATTCCTCTGTGTGTGTGTGTGTGTGTGTGTGTGTGTGTGTGTGTGTGTGTGTGTGTGTGTGTGTGTGTGTGTGTGTGTGTGTGTGTAATAATAATAATAATAAATAATGATAATAACAATGATAATATTAATAATACGGTTTATTAGTAATTGCAGCACATACATACTGAAAATATATATATGGAGATTGAGGGAGACTTAAGATTAGAACCTTAACTTAGTTGTTTATGGCTCGCACCATGGAGGGGATCGCAGTGTGCTGGTAAAGGTCTGTCCTCGGGACTTTAAATGGCGTGACCACGTTTGTGTGACGTGTGGCATGGGTTGGCTGGGGCGCGTTGGGTGGCAGGAGGTGTCGTAGCGCGCGTCTGTGTGTTTGTTTAGGAGGGCACCTTTCTTTTTCTTCCCTTACCATGTGTATCCAGTACATAAATATGTATTGCACTACTATATTGCCAATTTTTGGGGAGCACAGCTGCGTAATACAGATCAGAACTGAAAGAAAGAGAAAGAAGCGTCCAGCATAACACAATTTTTATTTCCTTTTACAATACTGAACAGATGCTGAACAAACATGTCTTCGCTCTTTGTTATTCCTATTACTACTACTATTACTATAACTACTAGCACTATTAGTACTACTACTACTACTACTACTACTACTACTACTACTACTACTACTACAATTACTACAAATTCTACTACTACAGTTACTGTTGTTATTACTGTTGCTACTGATAATGCTACCATTGCTTTAATACGGTTTATCTCTCCCTTTACAGTACCACAGACAAAGGAAAAAAGAAACATGAACTTGCTCTTTGCCACAACAATTAATATTGCGACCATCATTACCACTACTACTACTACTACCACTACTATTACTACTACTACTACTACTGCTACTACTATCACTATTACTACTACTACTACTACTACTACTACTACTACTACTACTACTACTACTACTACTACTACTACTACTATTACTGCTACTACTATTACTACCACTACTACTTTAACTACTACACTACTATATTAAGAGCAACTACCACAATCATTACAACTTTTATTGTAACTACTACTACTATCACTATTACCACTACCACTACTGCCACTACTACTACTACTACTACTACTACTACTACTACTACTACTACTACTACTACTACTACTACTACTACTACTACTACTACTACTAGAACCACTACTACTAACATTACTACTACCATTACTACTAATAATACTAATACTACTATTACTACTATTACTACTACTACTCCTATTATTACTTTCAGTTCTTGTCGGCGAGGAAGTGGAATAGAATATACGTATGTAAACAAAACTCGGATGAACGGTGAGTCGTGTCGGCTTATCTACAATGGGAGGGGACATAAGGACCCTGAGGCACGGGGACACTGGCACTCCTCTTTCGCCATAAACAGGCACGAGGATACTACACCCCCCAACCGCCACCCTCATCTTCCAATTCTCTCTCTCTCTCTCTCTCTCTCTCTCTCTCTCTCTCTCTCTCTCTCTCTCTCTCTCTCTCAAGTTATATTTGGACGTTTTTCGATACCCTGTTACATTAATTGAGGAAACCATGTGTGTGTGTGTGTGTGTGTGTGTGTGTGTGTGTGTGTGTGTGTGTGTGTGTGCGCGCGCGTGTGCTCTGCCCGCTTCACGCACAGCAGAGTCAGCTTTAAAAATCTCGCAAATCAATTAGCTGATCATGGCATCACGCGGGTCGGCGGCGCGCGCGGCGTTTGTAAGGCTGAAAATACAGACTAATTATCCACACCTGACACCTTTATGACCCCCTCGTTACTATACATCACCGTGCACACACGCACACACACACGCACAGTAAAAAGAAAGAAAGAAAAAAAACATGTGGAGAGGAAAAGAATGAATGATAGAATATCATAAAAGAAAAAAAGTAACGCAACTGCTTTAAACTATGTGCGGAGAGAGAGAGAGAGAGAGAGAGAGAGAGAGAGAGAGAGAGAGAGAGAGAGAGAGAGAGAGAGAGAAACAAATTTTGTGCGTAGGACCCCGAAAAAAAATGACGAGGCGAAAAACAAAAAACAAAAAGATACCACGAGAGTAAAGGTGAGATCAAAGCAAGAGACTGCAACACAGGTAGAGGTCGTGTAGACATCGTAGTGCAGGATGTGGAGGAAGAGATGGAAACACACATACTTTGCAGAGTAAGATAGGAAGAAGAAAGAAAAAAAAATGGGATTGGAAAAAGATGCGTTTGAGATGAGAACTCAGTGTGAATGAGGAGAGAGAAAGGATGTATATAGGAGAGAAGAAAGTGGAGGAGGAGGAAAAAGGAGGAGGAGGAGGGGGAGGAGGGGAGAAGGAGGAGGGGGAAGGGGAGGAGGAGGAAAAGATGTGGATTTTAGAGGAGGTAGTGATAGTGAGCCTGAGAGCATGTGGAGGAGATAATGAAGTAGAGATAGTTACAGTGAAGTGTGGAGAAGGTAAGAGTGGAAGTGGTGGTGGAAGTGGTGGTGTGGTCATGGCGACAAGAGACAGGGCGACACGTGTCTAAGTGTGTGTGTGTGTGTGTGTGTGTGTGTACTTCAGGCCTCTCTTCACACGAGAGGTCCGGAGTGCTGCCGTTTCAAGGTCAGATTAAAGGGTAAAGATTCAATGTTTCTTACGAACTATACAAAACAGCATGAAGGATTCGATACACACACACACACACACACACACACACACACACACACACACACACACATACACACTCTAATGAGGAATTTTTTAGGGACGAGCAGCTGGGGCGGTTTTGGCGGCGGCCATTCTGTCAACTTAATTTGAGCACTGTCCGTAGAGTGGCGCTCGTTTGGAAGGGAGAGCGTGGAACGTGAGCGGTGGGAGGGTCAGTGTGGGGAGGATGTGAGTGTGGAGGGTGAGTGAGAGATGCGTGGGCTTGGCGGTTGGAGGTATCGGGGAGGTGGGAGGGGATGAGAGCGAGCGAGCAAGGTCAGAAGGGGAGCAGGGCGAGTGAGGCAAGAGGCTTAAAGAGTGAGGTGGCAAAATAACGAATTGGTATGTAGCAGGAAAGTGAAAGCGACAGATGGGTGCTATTGCGGTGAAGGGCACCAGTAAAGGACGGGACACCAATGAGGGATGGGGCATGGATGAGGAATGGGAAAGATGAGGGAAGTAGCACAGTAATGTACATTGGTGACAGACGGTACTTAGCAGCAGAGGCCAGTGAACAAAAGATAGAGGAATGTACGTACATACAGCAGTAATTCCTTGAAGCTACATAGTACAAACTGAACGTTATATAAGTATGGTGGTCGTTCTGTCTCTTTTGTTTATATTTGATAGATATTTCTTGACGCACGGTACTTGTAACAATTAAAAGAAGATTCGTTGGGTTTATGGATGGGGATAACTGGAAAATATTTACGTCTCATAAAGGGACTGCCACTTATAAGTACGATGACTTCTTGCTACTTCTTTAATTTTTTTTCCTTTAATGCTCTCATAACTTGGTACTTATATAATTCTCAAGACTTTCACGCAAAGCTGCCAATAGGCAAATCCAGCATATGGCTAAGCAGATATAGACTGATATCAAAAGCCTTCCTTAGTCTTCAGTTACAATACAAATAGCTACTCAAACTTACCTCTTCATTGCATTTGATTAGTTCTATATTTGTAAAAATATGGATTAATATGATAACATTGTCAAAAGAAAAAATAACTAAAAATATCATAAACAAGGAGGAAGACAAAGATGACAAAGGGCAACGAAGATAGACGGAGGACAAAAAAAATACAAAGGCAGAAAACAAAACCAAGGACGACGATGAATAAGACGACAAAGGCAATACAAGAAACCAAGTTCACATAAAAGAGAACACAAAGGAGAGACCCATAACAAAACAACCCCCGAGAGAGTCGAGTTAAGCGTTGATGAAAACAAACTGCTTAGGGAAGGGCAGGCTGGAAGGAAAAGAGACCTACAGGAAACATAGTAGGAGGAATGGTTTGCGAGGGATGGACCACTGGGGGCTGTTAAACAAAAAAAGCGAATGTAAATAATATTGATAGAAATTACTTTTGGAGGCAATGGTAAGAGAGGTGAGTGGTAGATAAGAGACATGAGTGTGTGGGACGGCGAGAGGGATCAGTGGTGGATGGCGTGAGAAGCAAGTAGGTGGAGGATATGTCGACAAGCAAATGTTAAAGGTGACTAGGAGTTGAACGTGACTCTTATTAGTGAGGATAAAATTACCCAGGGGTGGGACACACTGTCATGAATTAATTATCATGTCAAGCTGAACATGAGACATGCTGGAGTAAAAAGAATTATGAATATATATAAAAAAAAAATAAATAAAAATATATATATATATATATATATATATATATATATATATATATATATATATATATATATATATATATATATATATATATATATATATATATATATATATATATATATATATATATATATATATATATATATATATATATATATATATATATATATATATATATATATATATATATATATATATATATATATATATATATATATATATATATACAAAATGGTTAAGAAATTATAGAAAAACAGCCAGTTTACCGAGAGGGATTAAAGGTGACAAAACATTAAAGATGAAACAGCACAATGCGTCATGACACGCACGCCACGACCAGTGAACAGCCTAGAGAGAGCGACGCCAAAAAAAAAAAAAAAAAAAAAAAAATGTTCAAAACATTTATCAATG
>NC_059271.1:12777691-12782691 GCF_017591435.1 Portunus trituberculatus | reverse complement strand
GCTTCCTTGCAGGAGCTTTTACCGTGACCGTACCCATAGCATGAGAAACACTGAAGAGGGCTGGAAACAAAACTCCTCACTCTAAGATTTGTAGGACCGATATGAACACAGTCAGGGAGGGTGGAACCAAAAAAAAGGTGAGAAGGACCATGTTGGAGGAATTCCTCATCTTAGTCACCTTTTGGACTGAGCTAGGACACATAGTTAGTATTTCCTCCTCAGGAAATTCATAAAGATCCTGACTGTACACACAACCTTTACTATAATTAAAGGTGGGATGAGCCTTCACGGTCTCAAACATGCTGTCAGTAGGGCATGGGAGATGTTGCAACATCCTCGCCTGCGTAATATCTTTAGCTCGCACGAGCACCCCCTTACCGTACTTCTTCAGATTTCCCTCAGGAATTGTGCCGATCTCTTTGGCAGGTACCGGGAGGCATGGATGAAATTCCCACGCCCATTTCTGTAGTACGCCACAAACCAACGAGGAGGCGGGATCTGGCGGACTTCTGGAACTGAATTCTCTAAATGGTGGTCAAAAGATTTGGGATATAGTCCATGTCACTGTCTGAAATATTGCGAGAGTGGAGAAGTTCGGTCTTAAAGCCAGAGCCAGCAAGAGGCAGAGATGCTACATGTTCTAAAGCCAAACGGGCTTCATCACATGACAGAAACGTCACATAGCAGCGGTTAGATGGAAAGTCCTTATCATAAACAAGTCGAATGCGAAGAACCGTGCCATACGCCTTGAGAAGGGAGTGCAAGGCGTGATAAGAAAAAGATGGATTAACATTTACCATCAAAAGGGAGTCAAACCAGCAGAAGATGCGTCCTCAGAAGAACTCCCAGAACAGGAGACTGCTGTGGGAGGCCCTTGTGGAGGGGAATCCTCCTCCCTACTCAGACCTGAAGATGACGTCTCGCTGGCTAGGTCAACCACCTCACGAGAACCTGATATTTTTTGTGTTTTCCCATAAGTATAAAGTTACACAAAAATTAGCTCCAGGGGCAAGGGAAACCACCTACTGGGACTACAATGGGAGCGAGCGCTGGCTGCCGTGGACGGGGTACCTCGTCCCCATGCGGACCAGTCGTTTTAAAAAAGGCCCCACATGATGCGAATGTTTGTCCACGACAGAGCTGAGACCCCCTCCCAAAGCATCCCAGCCTGGACACCCAACCATCCAGCACAGGACGACCCCTATTGGGCGATCTCTCCAGCGGGTGGCTCCGCTCGTCCACTGGCAGCTTACGTAGGAACCATTCAGTCTGGCCTCTCACTGGCGACCTTACTAGCATGGGTAGCCCTCTCCCCCTCGGAAGGGAGGAGCAGGGGCCTAAGCCTCCTCTGGCCTAGCTCGCCAGGTCACAGGGGCACGCAAGCCCCCCCACCACGACAAGGCGGTTCCCATTTGGGGGAGGTGATCTCCGCTGATTCCCCAGCCTTTGTCGAGGGGAAAAATGTTACGTCACAAGATGTAATCTGAGCACCCATTGGCTAAACACTCTACGTACATCTGTCAAAGGGCGTGATCTTCAAGCGATTTGATTGGTAGCGGCACCTTGTTTCTCTCTCAAACAAAGTGAACAAAGATGACGTCACGACACTCTCTCTAAAATACCCGACAAACAACCGCGTACACTCAAAGCATAATAGTTGAGCAATACAATACATAGATACGAATCACGAAATACGAACATAACATACAATGAAATAATAAATGGATAAATAATACATACTTAAATAGGTCATCCTGAGAGCATTACAGTAATACACAACGAAAATATTACTGTCAGGACGCCACCAACTTAACCTAAAATACATTACATTATATAAAATATCTGACGGTCGTAATAATATATATATATATATATATATATATATATATATATATATATATATATATATATATATATATATATATATATATATATATATATATATATATATATATATATATAGATAGATAGATAGATAGATAGATAGATAGATAGATAGATAGATAGATAGATAGATAGATAGATAGATAGATAGATAGATAGATAGATAGATAGATAGATAGATAGATGATGATGATGATGATGATGATGATGATGATGATGATGATAATAATAATAACAACAATAATAATAATAATAATAATAATAACAATTACAATACAAGCAGTAGTTGTAGAAATCAATATACAAAAGTAACAAAGTTCCCTTGCCTTGTAGTGACGTGCCCTGCCTGGGCTCCCACTCACAACACAACAATAAGCCACGACCACGGAACCAGTGCCACACGTGGGCTGGGGAAGGCAACACCAGACAGCAACACCATAGGCCGACTCCTTCTCTAAACCACCACCACATACCACTGATACACATCCAGATCCATTGTTTCTCTATCTTTCAACAATTCAGTAGGATGCACCACGTCACTGTAACTTCCAATCAAACATGCGACTCCTCAACATCCTTCACACCACCTCTGATAGCCCAACACCGCCTTCTAAGAAAATCCCCACACTGCCCCCATAGTCCCAAAATTACTCCCACAGCACCACGTCACTCCCACAAGCCGGCACACCGCTTCTAAAAGACACCATCATGAAGTTATGTCAAGTTGAATTGTGTGCTGCGGGCAGATCGACGTGGCCCCCAATAGATACGTTCAAGGCGGATCATAGTTTTCTTGGGCGTGGTGGGGCGTAAAGAGGTCTGACGAAGCTAGGGCGAGCCGGGGAGATAATAATAACATAGTATATGGGTATATTCATTTGAGCATAGCATGAAAAAGAGAAGACGAAGAGAATATGGGTGTATTCATTTTAGCACAGCCCAACAAAGAGGAGACGAAAAGAAGGTATGGATGGAGAAGGAATGGGACATAGAACTATTCTGAAACACTTCAGTCTGCACCTCCACCACTATTAAAAGGCGCTACTCTACTTGTGATACGGAGATTGAATAATATTTACTCTGTTCTAGTGACATATTTAACGCTGTTTTTACATTAAGAACATGAAAATAATTATGAGAATACGGGTAATCATCTATGTAACTTTTAAAAAGAGTCGTGTAGAGAAGGCAAAGTTTTTTTTTTCTGAATACGGATCATAATACACTGAACAATACACAAATACACTAAAGGGATTATTTTGTGCAGAATTGCCGTGGTCTAATGAGAAGTGTCTCTGAGTCGAGGTGGCCACTCTACAGAGCAATGTTGATCTAAGCGAGCACAACCCAGGTGCTCCTCCTTCAAAACAAAATTACTTAACGTGTACTTTACTTCAACACACTGGCGCCATGCAACCTAATAAAATGGTAAAAAAATATGAAAACTCTTTTAACGAGAATTACGAGGGCTTAGAAAATCGGAGATAATAGTAATATCACATTACTAAATAAAGAAATACGTAAATGAAAACAACAGAGAGGAGTTATATGAAAAGTAACATACTATCACTTCAATAGTAATTCTAGATACAAGTACCTTCTCAAAATGACAAACATTCTTTTTATATTTCAATTATAGAAGTTAAAATAACAGGAACATCTAATTAAAACCAAACGCCATATTTAAAAGGACGCTTCTATTTGTTTCCTAATTAGTCATCAACCCTACAGAAAAAAAAGAAAAAAAAGTCAAACCATTGAAACGTATTCTACACTTTCGAACTAATGAAACAACAGCAACATTTAAATAAGCTCAAAGTTTTCTACTATCTATTCTAGAAATTTCTCGCATCACAATTCTTATAAACTCAGAAACACGTTCTTCATGTTTAAACAAAAATATGATAATAGCAGCAACAAAAGCATTAAAGTTAGAACACACCACACCACATCTAATAATATAGACACACCTTTCCTTCTCTCCTTCTATGCATGACACCTTGAAAGAGAGAACAGATGAGGAGGTAAAAAAAATTATTCAATTCATCAAAATGTGTTGGAAGAAAAGCCGTTTGAAAAATACAACACCGCTCCGCAATCCGCTACACGCACACAGACACGCCCCATCAATACCGCCCTCTATCCTCAGTAATAAACGACTGCAAAAGTTCCATAAGGCATAAGCTCATGACAGATGGCGTGCGGGAAACGTAAAGCCTACCCCCTCCACCGTGACTCTAACCCTGCTACCGCCCCCTACCCTAGCCACGCCCGTACCAACCACCTTCCACACACTAACTCGCTGCACCGCTTGCACCCCCCTCTCTTCCTCCACCCCTTCTAGAGCTCCCCAATGCCCGAAAGTCCCCCACGCAATTCTTCTTAAGCATCCCAGTCTCTCTCAAACCACTCTCCACCCTCCGTCCATTCCCTACCCAGCCGGCCTATCATCGCTCCCGCCTCCCCTTCCCAACTCCACATCAGTGTGTTCCCCAGCTCATGTTAAAAATCCCTGAGTGAGAGAGCCATGGCGTGAGTCATTAATCACCTTTCTCTCTCTCTCTCTCTCTCTCTCTCTCTCTCTCTCTCTCTCTCTCTCTCATAAAAGTCGTCATAATCAAAATGAAAAAGAAAAATGAAGTGAGAAGGAAGGATGGACGGGTGGAAAGAAGACAAAAATAAAAGAAAACTGAAAGAATAAAGAAGAGATGGAGAAAAAAAATTAATGGGAAGAAGGAGAAGAATGAAAAAGAATAGAAAAATTACCATTAATAATTTGAACTCTGTCAAATAAACATCTATGATTTTTCTTCAATTCACTGAAACTTTTTTTTTTTAAGGAAGCAATAAAAAGGACATCTCCAACTTATATTTATGAATGTAGAGACGAAGAAGCACATATAATCTCTCTCTCTCTCTCTCTCTCTCTCTCTCTCTCTCTCTCTCTCTCTCTCTCTCTCTCTCTCAAATAAACATCTATGATTTTTCTTCAATTCATTGAAACATTTTTTTAAGGAAGGAATAAAAAGGCATCTCCAACTTATATTTATGAATGTAGAGACGAAGAAGCACATATACACTCTCTCTCTCTCTCATATATATATATATATATATAT
>NC_059271.1:12770191-12775191 GCF_017591435.1 Portunus trituberculatus | reverse complement strand
ACATGTGTTTTCTTAAATTTTCTTTCCATTACGATAGTTGATTTCACTGTCTGTTTGACTCTTTTTCATTGCTGATTTTGGTTTTTCTTAATTTCCATGAGACTAAAAGCAAGGTTTTCTTTTCTCTTAGCTATTATTATCATATAATATGTAGGATGTTATTCTTTATTATACATAATTAAGTTCTTAGTCATTGAACATATTAAATGCATTACATTACCATTACCTATATTTACAAAAAAACTGTAAACTAAATCATACATTACATTTTTCTCTGTTTGAATATGCAGAACGCCATCACATAAACCACATTACAGTTATCTCTATTTGAATGTTAGAACTATTACATATATTACAAACATTGCATTATACTCTCCCCTGTTTGAATTGCGTCCCGTGGTGTCGTTGTGTTCTGTTTTACTCAATATCGTTCTGTGAAAAACTAAATTTCTTACAAAAAAAAAAATATATATATATATATATATATATATATATATATATATATATATATATATATATATATATATATATATATATATATATAGGGGCCGCCGTGGTGCAGTGGGATCGCGCGCTTTGTGGGCCCCAGGGTTCTCAAGCGCACGCGTTCCAATCCTGGCCACGATCCGAGGTTAGGAAGGGCATCCACTCGGGGTAACGGTTCCGAAATGCCAAAAGTAAAGTCCTCCTGACTCCTCTGTCAGGAGGCACCGTCTAGACCTAATATGATGGGGAACCGGACAAAAAAAAAAAAAAAAAAAAAAAAATATATATATATATATATATATATATATATATATATATATATATATATATATATATATATATATATATATATATATATATATATATATATATATATATATATATAAATAAAAATATATATATATATATATATATATATATATATATATATATATATATATATATATATATATATATATATATATATATATAATATCCTCCATGACTTAGAGCAACTAGTGCAATACCCTACTCGTATCCCTTACCGTCCTGGAGATACGCCCAACATTCTTGATCTTTTCTTCACCTATAATCATTCAGCTTATGCTGTTACCTTATCTTCTCCCTTGGGCTCCTCAGATCATAATCTCATTTCTGTATCTTGTCCTATTTCTCCAATCCCTCTTCAGGATCCCCCAAAGCGGAGGTGCCTCTGGCGTTTTACTTCTGCCAGATGTGGGGACATGAATATGTATAATGCTGATTTTCCTTACTGTTTCCGGGTCAGAGATTCATCTTAGTGTGCTGAACGCATAATTGAGGTGATAGTGTCTGGCATGGCGGCATACATTCCTTATTCTTTTTCTCAACTTGAACCTTTGTTTAACACAGCCTATTTTCGTATTATACATGATAGAGAGGTTGCCCACAAAAGTTACTTGAGCCTTCCTTCTCCTAAATCTCATGCACTTTATAATTTTGCCCGGAATCACGACAAGTCTGCTCTTCAATTTGCCAAACACTCCTTCATAAATAGAAAATGTCAAAATTTTTCACACTAACTCCCATCGTGACTTCTGACATCTGGTCAAAAACATCTCCAATAACTTTACTTCTTCATCTTTCCGTCCTTTATTTCATATTAATGGCACCACTGCCATCTCATCTGTTTCTAAAGCTGAGCTAATCTTCCAAACCTTTGCTAAAATCTCCATCTTGGATAATTCTGGGATTGTCCTCTCCTCCTCTTTCTGACTATTTCATGTCTTCAATCAAAATTCTTCGTAATGATGTTTACCATGCCCTTTCTGGCCTAAACCCTCGGAAGGCTTATGGACCTGATGGGGTCCCTCCTATTGTTCTCAAAAACTGTGCTTCCGTGCTTGCACCTTGCCTGGCCAAAAACTTTGTCAATCGACTTCTACCTTTCCTTATGCTGGAAGTTTGCCTACATTCAGCCTGCTCCTAAAAAGGATGACCGTTCTAATCTTTCAAATGACCGTCCTATAGCTTTAATCTCTTGCTTGTCTAAATTTTTTTAATCTATCCTGAATAGGAAGATTCTTAAACATCTGTCACTTCAGAATCTTCTATCTCATCGCCAGAATGGCTTTCGTCAAGGTCACTCGACTGGTGATCTTGTGGTGTTTCTTACTGAGTCTTGGTCATCCTTATTTAGAGATTTCGGTGAAACTTTTGCTGTCGCGTAAGACATATCAAAAGCTTTTGATAGAGTCTGGCATCAAGCTTTAATTTTAAAACTGCCCTCATACGGTTTCTATCCTTCTCTCTGCAACTTTATCTCAAGTTTCTTTTCTGACCGTTCTATTGCTGCTGTGGTAGACGGCCACTGTTCTTCCCCTAAATCTATTAATAGTGGTGTTCCTCAGGGTTCTGTCCTGTCACCCATTCTTTATATTATTCATTAATGATCTTCTTAATCAAACTTCTTGCCCTATCCACTCCTACGCTTATGATACCTCCTTTCCACGTCCTTTCAGGGACGACCAGCCCTTCAGGAAGTCAACAGATCACGCAGGGACGCCACAGAACGCCTGACTTCTGATCTTTCTAAGATTTCCGATTGGGGCAGAGAAAATCTAGTAGTTTTCAATGCCTCAAAAACTCAATTCCTCCATCTATCAACTCGACACAACCTTCCAGACAACTATCCCTCTTCTTCAATGACACTCAACTGTCTCCTCTTCCACACTGAATATCCTCGGTCTGTCCTTTACTCATAATCTTAACTGGAAACTTCACATCTCATCTCTTGCTAAAACAGCTTCTATGAAGTTAGGCGTTCTGAGGCGTCTCCGCCAGTTTTTCTCACCCCTCCAACTGCTTACTCTGTACAAGGGCCTTATCCGCCCCTGTATGGAGTACTCTTCGCATGTTTGGGGTTCCACTCACACAGTTTTATTAGATAGGGTGGAATCAAAAGCTTTTCGTCTCATCAACTCCCCTCCTCTGACTGACTGTCTTCAGCCTATTTCTCATCGCCAAAATGTTGCATCTCTTTCTATCTTTTATCGCTATTTTCATGTTAACTGTTCTACTGGTCTTGCTAACTACCTGCCTTCCCTCCTCCTGTGGCCTCGCTGTCCAATGCTTTATTCTTCCTCTCATCCTATTCTATCCAACTCCCTAATGCAAGAGTTAACCAGTACTCTTAATCATTCATACCTTTCAATGGTAAATTCTAGATCTTCCTATCTGCATCTGTATTTCTGCCTTCTTACGACTTGTCTTCTTTTAAGAAGGAGGTAGTAGACACCTACCGAAACAATAACTTACTCCCAGTGAGATCTAATAGCACTAGTTCAGGAGGTGCTGTGAACCTTCCATTAAAGCTAGTTGTGATCTCGTTGAATGTTTCCCTTTGTGTCTCACAACTCAAGGGGGTAGTCACAGCCTACCCTCTAAAGACAGCTCTCCTTCTTCACACAAAACTACATGCACTTACCACACATACACCCTTCACTCCAAATCAAAATTTAAAAGAAAAATGGGACCCAAAATAAACAACGCCTCAGAGTCCCCCTCTGGGGAGGGGACCAAAAATGTCCCCAGGTCGGACACCTCTCCTGTTGAAGACCACAAATGCCTTGACACCTCCCTCAACTTTTCTACATTAACTTCTGCAACATTCGCGGTCTTAGATCTAATTTTCAATCTGTGGAACACCACCTCTCCTCTACTAAACCTCATCTTCTTTTCCTCACCGAAACACAGCTGTCTGAGGCAACTGACAGTAGCCCTTCTCTGTTCCCTCCTACTTTCTCTATTCTCATTTTCATTCCAAAGCTGGATGTTGCGTCTATGTACGCAACGACTTAACTTGCTCTCGTGCCCACGCTCTTGAGTCTTCCGAATTTTCCACCATCTGGCTACGACTTAACAGTCACTCTCAAACTAAATTCATCTGTGCTGTTTATCTCTCCCCTAACTCTTCTGACTATAGTAATTTCTTCGACTACTTAACTTCTAAAGTGGAGCACATTCTGTCCCTCTACCCTTTCGCTGAGATTTCCATTCTTGGAGATTTCAATGTTCACCACCAGCTTTGGCTTTCCTCTCCCTTCACTGACCACCCTGGTGAACTAGCCTTCAACTTTGCTATCCTCCATGACCTAGAGCAACTGGTGCAACACCCTACTCGTATTCCTGACCGTCTTGGAGACACGCCCAACATTCTTGATCTCTTCCTCACCTCTAACCCTTCTGCTTATGCTGTCACCCTTTCATCTCCGTTGGGCTCCTCCGATCACAATCTCATTTCTGTATCTTGTCCTATTTTCCAATCCCTCCGCAGGATCCCCAAAGCGAAGGTGCCTCTGGCGTTTTGCCTCTGCCAGTTGGGGGACCTGAGGAGGTATTATGCTGATTTTCCTGGAATGATTATTGCTTCCGTGTCAGAGACCCATCTCTTTGTGCTGAACGCATAACAGAGGTGTTAGTATCTGGCATGGAGGCGTACATTCCTCATTCTTTTCTCAACCTAAACCTTCTAAACCTTGGTTTAACTCAGCCTGTTCTCGTGCTATACATGATAGAGGTTGCCCACAAAAGGTACTTGAGCCTTCCATCTCCTGAATCTCATGCACTTTATATCTCTGCCCGGAATCATGCCAAGTCTGTTCTTCAACTTGCCAAACACTCTTTCATAAATAGGAAATGTCAAAATCTTTCAAACTCAAACTCTCCTCGTGACTTCTGGCATCTAGCCAAAAACATCTCAAATAACTTCACTTCTTCATCTTTCCTCCTTTATTTCATCCTGATGGCACCACTGCCATCTCTTCTGTCTCTAAAGCTGAACTCTTTTCTCAAACCTTTGCTCACAACTCCACCTTGGACGATTCTGGGCTTGTCCTCCTCTCCTCCTCCCTCTGACTATTTCATGTCTACAATCAAAATTCTTCGTAATGATGTTTTCCATGCCCTTGCTGGCCTAAACCCTCGGAAGGCTTATGGACCTGATGGGGTCCCTCCTATTGTTCTCAAAAACTGTGCTTCTGTGCTTGCACCTTGCC
>NC_059271.1:12760191-12762691 GCF_017591435.1 Portunus trituberculatus | reverse complement strand
ACAAAGGTACGTACACCGCTTAAAACTTCTCGGCAGTTTGAGAATTTACTATTTGAAACAACGCCTTGCTTTCTCTAAGAAAGCCAGTCTTCGAGTCATTTGAGAAGCTTACCATCTATATCATGTGACTTTAATTAACCAAGTAGACGTCTATGGGGAACTTTGTCAAACGCTTTTTTAAAGTCTAGGTATAGTACATCTACTGCCTTTGTCACGTACTACAGAGTGAAAACATCATTATTGTACTCAAGCAAGTTAATTGTTAATAAAGCAAGAACGTCCTTTTCAAAAATTGTGCTTAGTCATTGTTTAAATCATTTAATTTTACAAAGGTCACTAAATTATTACGAATTTCAGTTTCCATTTACATACTACACTTATGAGACTGATGGGTCTGTTGTTACTGGAAGTGACCTATCGTCTTTCTTATGCACTGGAGTAATATTTGCCAACTTTCAATACGTAGGAAGCCTTGAAACACTTAAAGTGATTAGGTGAAAAGCAATGAAAGGAGGTTTACAAATTTAGGTTTAGTTTCTTTCACGACGCATGGTGCAATACAGTCTGCAGAGGAGAAGAAGGAATAGGATGATAATGATGATGATGATGATGATGATGATGATGATGATGATGATAAGGAGGAGGAGGAGGAGGAGGAGGAGGAGGAGGATTACATACGAAAGACGAGTGACAGAAGGCCTTGTGATCTATGACGGGGTCACTCGTTCATTATATTACAACTATAATACCCTATAAAATAGGAAGCAAAGATATAACAAATGAAGTTTCTTCCCATCCACCACTCGTTCCAGCGTTAACCGGCAGGAAATAAAACGAAAAATAATACACACCGATTGCTGAGAGGAACAATTGGGAAGTTTAAAAAGGAAAGATGGGAAAAATAAACATCTATTGTAAATGCTGAAATCCCAAAAAAATCCAGAAACATTTTCCTTATGAAACTGGTCTACTTTACTTTTGAAAGTAGCCGCAATGCTAACCTCAGGATCTCTCAAACCCTCCAAGGATCTCCAATAACTTTACTTCTTCATCCTTCCCTCCTTTATTTCATCCTGATGGCACCACTGCCATCACTTCTATTTATAAAGCTGAACTCTTCTCTCAAACCTTTGCTAATAACTCTACCTTGGATGATTCTGGGTTTGTCCTCCTCTCCTCCTCCCTCTGACTATTTCATGCTATCAATTAAAATTCTTCGTAATGATGTTTTCCATGCCCTCGCTGGCCTAAACCCTCGGAAGGCTTATGGACCTGATGGGGTCCCTCCTATTGTTCTCAAAAACTGTGCTTCCGTGCTTGCACCTTGCCTGGCCAAACTCTTTCAACTATGTCTATCGACTTCTACCTTTCCTTCTTGCTGGAAGTTTGCCTACATTCAGCCTGTTCCTAAAAAGGGTGACCGTTCTAATCCCTCAAACTACTATCCTAATGTTTTAATTTCTTGCTTTTCTAAAGTTTTTAATCTATCCTCAATAGGAAGATTCTCAAACATCTGTCACTTCACAATCTTCTATCTGATCGCCAGTATAGCTTCCGTCCACTCTACCGGTGATCTTCTGGCTCTCCTTGCAGTCTTGGTCATCCTCTTTTAGAGATTTTAGTGAAACTTTTGCTGTTGTCTTTGACATGTCAAAAGCCTTTTGAAACAAGGCTTTGATTTCCTTCCTATGACTTCTGTCCTTCTCTCTGCAACTTCATCTCAAGTTTCCTCTCTGACCGTTCTATTTGCTGTGGTTTGGCCACTGTTCTCCTAAATCTATTAACAGTGGTGTTCCTCAGGGTTCTGTCCTGTCACCCACTCTTTCTATTATTCATTAATGATCTTCTTAACCAAACTTCTTGCCTATCCACTCCTACGCTGATGATACCATCCTACACTTTTCCACGTCTTTTCAGAGACGACCAACCCTTCAGGAAGTCAACAGATCACGCAGGGACGCCACAGAACGCCTGACTTCTGATCTTTCTAAAATTTCTGATTGGGGCAGAGAAAACTTAGTAGTGTTCAATGCCTCAAAACTCAATTCCTCCATCTATCAACTCGACACAACCTTCCAGACAACTATCCCCTCTTCTTCAATGACACTCAACTGTCTCCTCTTCTACACTGAATATCCTCGGTCTGTCCTTTACTCATAATCTAAACTGGAAACTTCACATCTCATCTCTTGCTAAAACAGCTTCTATGAAGTTAGGCGTTCTGAAGCGTCTCCGCCAGTTTTTCTCACCTCCCCTACTGCTAACTCTGTACATGAGCCTTATCCGCTTTTGTATAAAGTACGCTTCGCATGTTTGGGTGGTTTCACTCACACAGCTTTATTAGATGGGGTGAAATCCAAAGCTTTTCGTCCCATCAATTTCCTTCCATTAACTGACTGTCTTCAGCCTCTTTCTCACCACCGAAATGTTGCATCTCTTGCTATCTTTTATCATCATTTTCATGCTAACTGCTCTATATTCTGTCAATCTCCCTAACGCA
>NC_059271.1:12750191-12752691 GCF_017591435.1 Portunus trituberculatus | reverse complement strand
GGGATTGGTAGGATGGTGATGTAGTCACAAGGGGTGAAGAAGAGGCATTAAGAGACCAGTCTAGGAAGAGGGAAGAAAGAAAAATCAAAAGGGAATAGTTGAGGAGGCGTGAAAAGAAGATAAATCAAGAAAAGGTGTTTAGGAGAAAAAAAAATAAACACGAATAAGTGTCTAGGAATGATTTAAAAGGAGGAATCATGAGACAAGAAGTGTGAAGGAGTAAGAATCGAGATAGAAGAATCTAGGTGTGATGAAAGAAGAGGAACCAAGAGCGAAAAATCGAGGAGGGATGAAAGAGACAAATCTAAGAGAAAAATGAAGAAAAATCAGGCAAGAAGAGAATTACTTGGATTAAGTAAGAAAAGTGAAACATGGCGGGGGTGGTTATTACTGTTTATTTCCATTGTTTACTCTTGAAATTCAGGAGTTCTCTGATGGATACTCTGTTCTAAGTCTCTCTTACTCCACACAAAGTACAAAGTTATCAAGTGGCATTCAATTTTACGAAATTTTGACCGGAAAGACGCATAGATGAGTCCGCAACACTTTGCTTTCCACCTCCCGCCCTCCACCTTGTTTCTCGTCTACATCTCTCTCTCTCTCTCCTTCCCTCCAGCCCCGCCGTTTCTGCCCCCACGGAACAGCCTTGTCTTGATTTCCTTAACACGATGTCTCGTTTTCGTATTTGTGGTCCACTGGTAAGCATATTTTCCCATTGTGTTCACTAAGTTTATTCTCGGAAGTTCCTGTTGTTTGTTTTGGAGAAACAATGGTAAGGTGTATTAGAGAATGAGCACATAAAGTTTGGGAAACAGAAGATATGGAAATTGATGTGTAAAACAAATGGTGAGAGAAGAATAAGAAATAAAAGAAGGAAAAGGAAGAGAATTCGAAAATTCATTATTATTTTTTGTGGAAATATTTTTGTAAGATGAGGAAGGAATAAAGAATGAAAGCATGGAAGACCGCAAGAAGAGAAGAGGAACTAGATGAGAGAAGTAAACACCTGATTCACGGAGTGTCAGGTGTGAGGTGATCCTGTTGTCCTGGAGTGGCGAGGCCTGGGTGGCGGCGGTGGCACTGGTGATGGTAATGGTGGTATTGAATTAAGGTACCGCCCCACACTTTTAATTTGGCCTCCTTCGTTTCGTTACTATCATGATTTACGTAAGTAGCTCCTTTCAGCGAGGTGAAAAATTGCTCACTAACTTTATAGCTAAATAAATTTATCATGTCATTGCCTGATACACTGGAATCTTCCACTAACCCTTCCTTCCTTCCCTGCCAGGTGGAGGGTTTTGTGGAGGTATTTTCAGTGGGAGGTGTTTGTTATTAGGTTTCCAGGGTGGTTGATGTCACTAAGTGGGATTTACCTCCGGCCGGCAGCGAGCGTGAGCTGTCCGTTTTCTCCTTGTCGGTGGCCGGAGAAATACGTGCGGCGGGTTGGTGGGCGCCGGAGCCTAACTTCCTTCCTTACCCAATTTCGGCCAAATTATTAAACAGTCTTGGGTTGGAAGCTGAGGCGGATGGCAGGCGTGGTGTCCTTGGTAGTGGGGCAGGAGGAGGAGGAGGAGGAGGAGGAGGAGGAGGAGGAGGAGGAGGAGGAGGAGGAGGAGCAAGAAGAGGAGGAGGAGGAGGAGGAGGAGGAGGAGGAGGAGGAGCAAGAAGAGGAGGAGGAGGAGGAGGAGGAGGAGGAGGAGGAGGAGGAGGAGCAAGAAGAGGAGGAGGAGGAGGAGGAGGAGCAAGAAGAGGAGGAGGAGGAGGAGGAGGAGGAGGAGGAGGAGGAGGAGGAAGGAACATCCACACACCAGCAACTTTGTAGCAAGGTGATCCGTGAGTTGCTTCTCCTGATTAGTATAAGCTAACATGCGTATACAGTATGATGTGCAGCTATGTGAGTAATAATATGCATCCTACAAGGCTATAATATAGATGAGATGAAATGTATATACCTACTCACAACTATGCATAAGACATTTACGACAGTTCTTTCTCCACCGCCCCACAAAGGGGAAAAAAAGATCATTGCATCAGTTTGATAATAAGATCCATGATCACAGAGAGGCGTGTGGAATGATCATGCAAATCATTGATACACCACATGGCTAGAGATGGAAAAGGAAAAATACGTATGTTAATCCACACACATGTTTGCTCTTATCTTATTCCTTCCCAGTCAATAAAGCAACAAAATCAGTCAGGTATCAGTGTCTCTGAACGAAAAGCCACGCACCGACAATTTCTTTTGAGCAGAGACTTTCTGGTTCACACACTTCATAGATTGGCTCAAGTACGGTAAAAGCACTTCATCTATTACCAATATTGCATCAAATGGACGCTTGCCCGGCCAAGTTGCCAAACGGGTGCGTATTCTCGCCTCCTGTGGGTCAGGGCGATGGGGCAGCAGTAACCAGGTAAAGAGAACCCGCCTGTCTTAAGGCTGTATTCAGAAACGTCTCTCTCTCTCTCTCTCTCTCTCTCTCTCTCTCTCTCTCTCTCT
>NC_059271.1:12717691-12737691 GCF_017591435.1 Portunus trituberculatus | reverse complement strand
AATGAACGGGCACTGTAAGCTAATATTAGCCAAGGGATAGGAGAGCTGTGATTCGAGACCTGTAAGGATCACCTTCTCCCCAGTGAAAGCCTGTTTGATGTTAGGGATGACATCTTCCCTTAAGATGGATTGGGCAGCACCTGTATCACGCAGAACCTTGATATTTATTGCCTTGTCTTTACCATCAGTCAGGGACACTTTACCTTGATACATGTACGAGTCATAAAGTTCTAGAGGAGAGTTGACAGGGTTAGCTAGGGCCACTGGTTTCTTGTTCTCAAATGTGTTAGGTTTAGGGGCCACAAAAGAAAGTTGACGTTGAGAACCCTTGCAATTTGGGTGTCTACATTTCTGGATCGTGTGACCTGGCTTCTTACAGTATGTACACCAGGGGGAATTATATGCATTTGGCGAGAATCCGGTTGGCTTACCACCGCGCCCCCAAAACCTTCCCCAAAGGAGGACCTAACATTAGATAGTGAACCACGACCTCTACTACCCAGGGATCCCATCAACAAAGCAAACGCATCAGCCACTTTAGCGGCAGACATAAGATCACTCTCTCCCGTTCTTCCACATGCCTCAGAATATTAAAGGGTAACTTGTTCTTCCATTCTTCCAGGACCATTAGATTGAGCAACTCCGAAAAGGTGGTAATGTTAAGGGCGGCTAACCATTTCTTAAATTGTCTTAGTTTCTCACTAGCAAATTCAACATAGGTGTGAGACTCTGGTTTCACATACTTTCGAAACTGTTGTCTGTATCCATCAGAAGTGATAGAGTAGGCGTCTAGAATGTTACCTTTGATCTCTTCATATTCTACCTCATCACTAAGGCCGTTGTATACCCTATAAGCTTTTCCTACTAGCTTAGGGACAAGGAGAGACACCCACTGATCCTTGGGCCATTTATTCCTATTAGCAATGCTCTCAAAAGCGCGAAATGACCCGTCAACATCAGATTCATCAAAAGGGGGAACTAGCGGAGCAGCTGTAGCAGGATTAAAGCTTGCTAACTGTTTCTTTATATCTATTTCTTCCCCTCTAAACTTAGCGTCATTTCGTAGGGCTAACTCCTGAATTTCTAACTCTTTCTCCTGCCTTTTAAGTTGTAACTGAAATTCTCTCTGCCTGTAGTTTTTTGCCTGTAGTTGCATTTGTCCTGTAATTCATTTCTTTCGCTTCTTTTTCTGCCTGTAGTTGCATTTCTTTCGCTTCTTTTTCTGCCTGTAGTTGCATTTGTTTTTCATGCATCCGGTATTCTAGTTTAAGCTTCTCAATTTCCCATTGACTTATCCTACTCTTATCCTGTTCTTCCTGGGGACTGTGTATTATAGTCCTCGTAGAGGCTGACATGGGAGTTAACTCTTCTATGGCATTTCCTAGCAACTGACCTTCTTGCACTAGATGTTCAACAACTACATTCTTAATGACCTCTTTAGTCATCTGAGACGTGATGGGAACATCAAAATGTTTAGCGATGGTCTTCCATTGGTCCTTCTTTATATTAGCATCTTTAAGTTGTTCCAGAGAAGGGTCGGCACAAAATCTTCAACGTTAAACTGAGCGGAAGCCATATTAAATAGATGTTAAACCACAACAAAAAAAAATGATAAGCGAATTACTTAAGTGAGGAACTTGGCAGAGTGATAATAAAGGCAACCTTGGAAATTACCTAGATTATACTTAAGTAAACACTTATGAGTACAATCACTAATGAGGGTAAACTAGAGAGTTACGGCATTAAGAGGGATCCGGATTACTCTAGTTACGAGACTTGAGAGTGAGGAGCGAATTGTACTGAGACTTGTTATTGATAAGGAGGCGGATTAGTCTGAGAGACTAGTTAAAATGGCCGATTCTAACTAGCGAGAAAAATGATCCGCGAAGTGAGGGATTGAGGGTTCGCATGAACATATGATGATCCCAACACTTGGATAACACTTATTACACACCTGCCTATGTGCAAAAATAGAGATAAGTGCTATCGGTGAACACGCCTTTCTACCTGGTTTCCTGCTCTACCACTGCTATGCGATACCAATGAAAGTCACGAAGCACGTTTAACCCAAAAGGAGCCACTTGATCGCACAAAGGTAAATTTAAACCACACGCAGAGTAAGTCACAGAAAAAAACACATCAGAGTCACAACACCACAGAAACACAAGCAATCACAGAAAAAAGTCACTGGAAAAATGGAACACTGAACATGGGTTATAATGGTCCTGTCACGGTCGCCAATTGTTACGTTCACCGGTTAAACTGGTAAGATTGGCATCGGAGAGCCGGTGAACAATAACAATAAAAAAAACACTGCAGGTTCAACTGGTGAGGAAATGCAAAGGGGTCACTTTAAAAGCTATTTTAATAACCCATAATGAAATTGACACATATATAACAAGAAACATGAAACACAGATATATAACATGAAACACAGGAAAATGACATACACATATACATATAACACAGTAATAAATACAACAATAAAGAACCCAACTTAATACCTAACAATAATCCTAATCCTATATAGAGGCAATGTGGAAAACACGGACGAGGGGAAGTGATACTTATGCGGTGTCGCAGTGGTGAAATGCTGGGTGATGGTTGATCCCACGGTAGACCCAAGAGGCGTTGTGTTCACTGGTTGAGGCTTGGATCTCAACTCCCAATCCAGAAAGCCAAGAGCTGGCTCAACACTTTCGGTTGAGTCGAAAGGGGCCGCGTGAATCCAACTTCGGGACAGTAGCGGGGCTTCATGAAACGGTGACGTGGAGGTTCATGAAACGGTGGCGTGGAAGGTTCACGAGACGGTGACGTGGAAGGGGAGGCGGAGAGGTGGCGAACGAGGTAACAAGCGGAGGAGGTGATGGTTGGTTTTTTTTCCAAAAAGGTCCACAGGAAACCAAGGAAATTTAATGGTTTGGAGTGGTGTTATGGTATTTCCAAGGTTGAAAATTTACCGGATTTTAAGAACCAGTTTCCTTTTTTTTTAGCCTACCGCCCTTCCAAATTTTCTTATAAGAAATTATTTAATTCTTCTTATTTAAATTATATTAATGTCAATAAAAATTTTATTAATCAAGTTTGAATTTAATTTTTTTTCTTGAAATAATTTTTAATTTGTATTAAATTTGAGTGGGTTCCCAGTGAAAGGTTTTGATTTTCGCCTTTTGAAAAGTTCCTAATTTGGTTCGGACAAGGTATTTATATTTTTATAAAATATTTATTTTTTAAATAAAATACATTTTTTTCAGTGGTAAACCTTTTACAAAAATTTTTTTTTGTTAACACTATCATTTTTAAATTTTAAATTTATTCAGGTTTCTTTATTTTACCCTGTGCTAAATTTAAATTTCACTTATTTTCTTAAAACGGTGACGTGGAAGGTGAGGTGGAGAGGTGGCGAACGAGGTAACAAGCGGAGGAGGTGATGGTAGTGGAGTATGTTACGGGCGGGCCGTAACAACACACACATCCACAACTGACAAAAGGAAACACTCACACCCACCACTGACAAAAGGAAACACACTCACACCCACCACTGGCATAAGCGAGCACTAAGTACCGAACAGTTTACCTCTCTTCGACGCGGCTCACACCCTGGCTCGCGATTCGTGACGTCAGTGAACCAACAGATGATTAATAGGCAGTCCTTGTAGTGGTGACTGCCCTTGCCAGTAGTGAATAACTTGTGACATTCGCCCACACAAGAAGACATTGCTCCACGCAATGGCTGAAATGACAGTTAATTAGTAGACAACCATAATATGACCTGATCATTACCCAACGTACTAGTCACCAAGTTACAGCGATGTGGGCATAAAACTACTGTGCCATGTTTACCAATATATTATCATAGACAGACTACTTTGTTAACGCGAAGTAATGTAATGTTCTACCATATGGTGTACTGGGGTTGTGTATTGTTCCGCTTCCCCAAGGGACGCCACGCTCAGTCTGGTCCAAACACAGCTTCTGGACAGGCTCCCGCTCCGTTTGGCAATCCGCTTGCCTTTCTTCTTTGACTGGTTATACTGTCCTGCACAGCCAATCTAGTTCTACAGTCACACTCCAGTGTGTAGACTGTAATTCTGCATCATCACGCTCGCTGCAAGCTTCATTTAGCCGTTCTGACTACAAGTCTCTCTGGCCGCCGGCTACTTCTCAAGCCTCCCTCACGGCTACTCGCTATCAAGCTACCAAGCCTCCAGTACATTTTGTATCCTACAATAAACACAGGGAAGTTTCTCCGGTGTTTCTCTTCAACCACACCAGAACATACTGATGGTGCCAGCAGTACCAGGACATTGATGGTGGCAGCTGGTGTGTCGTCCATCCACAGCCTGAGATCACCGCCACATGCAGCCTAGTAAGACGGCGTCCTTCCTGCTTCCCCCAGCCTACCGCCCTGCCAAGGATTTTCGTGGAGCTGAAGAAAATCCATACATCTCTGCTACTTTATTAGTATCACCTGTCGTGAATAAAACTTTATAATCACAGTGATTAATTTTCTATGAATATTTTTATGTACTAATGAGTGGCGTTCCCCAGTGATGCCAGTGTCTGATTGGTCGCCTATGACATAAAGAGCTTCCTGATTGGCTCTGGACAGACGCCATATTTATCATTGTGGTTGAGGTACCAAATATTTATTTCTGTGCAAGTACATACATTTTTTTCAGTGAGTACGCATTTACACAATTTTTTTTTTTTTTTGTTTGTGCTTTCACACTATTATGCATGTTTTGATGTGTTAGTGTTATATGCAGTGATTTCTTTATTTACGTGTGCATAAATTTATTTCACGTGATTTTCTTCAGACACGCAGTTTTCTTTTATTAAAATTTTAAGGGTAACTCCTATATTCATGTTTTCTTTCAGTATGCACTTGCCATAATCATTTACTTATCAAGTTTTTATAATTATTTAATTGCATTCTTATTTACAATTATATTAACGTAATTAGTACAGCACTTTAATAAATTTATTGTGTACCTTATTATTATATCTCTTAATTATTGTAGAAGTGTACTTAGTATAATTTCATTTTTTTTTCAAATCTGATACACTTAAGTTCTTGTGAAGTACTCTTGTACTAATATTATTCATTTTCACAGAGTGAGTGCTTAGCAGTCTTGTATATTGAGAAGTTCTTATTTAACTTGTCTGTGACTCAAGCTATCGTCTGTTTACGTAAAAGTACACACACAGCACACCTGTACGTGGTTCAGCACAATTTCTTTGGAGTGGTAACTATATATATATATATATATATATATATATATATATATATATATATATATATATATATATATATAATATTTTTCTATATGTTTTTACGTAGTGGTAAATCTTATTATCAACAAATTGTCACAATGTCTCACTCTGTTACTACTACTACTACTACTACTACTACTACTACAACTTCTACTACTACAACTACCACTACAATTATTACTATGGTTACTACTAATATTTTCACTCCTGTGACTACATCCACTACAAATGTCACATTACCTCTTATATCTGTAGCATCTCTAGCTAATTAACTTCTACAACATGAATCTTCCATTTAGAAATTCAGTGGGGAAGATATTTACACATTCTCTTGCTCAATTTTTACAGTTGTGTGAAGTGTATATCTTATATTATATCATGTTATATTATATTATGTTGTATATATTGCATTATATTATATTATATTCTTATGTGCTGTCCCCAGATGACACATGGGGAGGGATTAATGTAATGTAGGTAATATTTTCTTTTGACTGTAAATTTGCTTGATTTATCAGAAGACCTATTCATGCTTCTCAGGCCTTAACACACAGGTGTGGCCCCTAGGGTATATCGTGTGTTTAATGGCGGGTTCCATTTGCAGTCACATTTTTTTTTACATCCCATTTTACTTTTTTATTACTAAATTTACACTAACATTTTCTCATTCTCCCTACCTACCTAATATTTTTTTGCTAGTGTCAATTATATTTATTCTACCTATGTATGTAACTTCAATATTAATGCAACATTCATTAAATTTTGTTACAGCAGCACCTCTACTGTTATTCATTGTTATCTGCTCTATCCAAGTTGAATTAGCTACTCAACTTGTGGTATGTAGGTGATTTATGTTATTTATAGTTGAGTGTTTGTTTGCCGTTTTTTGTTTACATTATCATCTTTTCATGCTTTTCATTTATACACAATTACATTATAGATATATATATATTGCACAATTATCACATGTATTATATGTAAGAAACAATACTTATGACATATACACTTTATTCACCATATGTAACACATTTTTACACATGTATGTAACATTGTTCCTTATGTTTCAGAGATTTCATTATACATGATCATGTAATATTTCTATGTCTTTATACAAATTTTGTATATTATATTTACTAGTCATTACCACAAATGTGTAAATTTTTTTATCAATAATGCATTTTACTTTTAAAATAGCATCAAATTAATCTATTTAGCCATGTAATACTTATAATATGTTATTGCTATTCATTTGCAAACTAACTATATTTTCTTAATTGTTGTCACACTTATGTGATATTTATTTTGCTCAGTGCATTGTATGACATGTCTTATTATCATTATTGTCTTTTGAAATGTTTATATAATGACTAGAGTGCTCGGTGAGGACACCTTCGTTAGCGTGGTCGAGCAATATCATAGACAGACTACTTTGTTAACGTGGAGTAATGTAATGTTCTACCATATGGTGTACTGGTGCTGTGTATTGTTTGGCTGCCCCCAAGGGACGCCATGCTTAGTCCAGAACAGTTTGTAAAGTATGCAAGTGCTGCTCAAAGGTGTTAGTGTGGACGATGGATGGATGGATTTTGATAAAGGCACCGCAACAGCCAGGGTCATTTGGCGCCGCTACCAAAATTTTTAACATACGAAAAATGTTTAGAAACAAAAAGAAAATAAAAAAAAATTATAAAATAACTAAAAACAATAAAACCAATACAATTAAAAGTTGCTAAAACACTAAAAGTACGATAAAACCGAATAAAATATCAAAATACATAAATAAAATTCTAAAATTCACAAATAAGGGAGAATGCCAGCCTCTCCCAAAAAACCGAATACATCATGGCCAAGGGCCAGACACGCTGGTCCAAGGACCCGAGATATGTGATAGACACCGCTATCTCTACCGCGACAGCGGTAGAGGTAGTGGTGTTGTAACTTGATCAAACTAGGGCACTCTACCAATAGGTGCCGCACGGTGAGCGGCACCAAGCAGTCATCACAGTAAGGTTGAGGGTCCCTGGTCAGGAGGTACCTTTGTGTAAGGTACGTGTAACCTTTACAAAGTCGTGCCAATAAAGTCTGTGCACGGTGATCACGGACATGGGTGTATGTCTACTGAGGGAGTGTGGAAGTAGTGATCTCTCCCATTTTCGAGGTTATGAACCCCGTTAGCCATCTCCTCTGCCAAATTGCTGCAACCGCCACACGAATTACATGAAATACATCTCGAAACGGAACATGGGAAGGAGATGGAGCGCGACTTGCTGCCTCTTTAGCGAGGCGGTCTGCGTGTTCATTCCCTGGAACACCGACGTGACCAGGGACCCAACAGAACCCAACACGATATCCTCGTTTGGTAAGAAGATATAGCCACTCCAGGGCTGATAAAACCAAAGGATTAAGGGAGACAGTGCAAGAGAGAGCAGTAAGAGCACTGCGACAGTCATTAAAAATTGTAAAAGACGAAACAAGGAGAGTAAAATTATCTGTAAAGCTAGGACTATGGCAGACAGCTCCGCCGTAAAAACGGACGCCACTGAAGGAAGGCTGCCACATCAATAAAAAGAGGGGAAAACCACACTAAACCCAACGCCTGTGTCGGATTTGGAACCATAAGTACAAACGGGGATATCATCAGAATGGATACAAAAAAAAAAAGTGTTCTAAAAACCGTGTGTGGGACAGAACTGGCAGAAAATCCTTCTTGCCATCCATGGCAGGAGGGCATGATGAGATAACAGGAAGCTGCCAATAACCAACTCGTGGGTTGGACGGGTGTCCAACTGGACACCCGATTGATTGCCAGTTGGAGCTTTCGCTCAATCAGTGACATCCTAGCAGCAGCAAAAGAGATGCACAAGTCGTCCACATATAAGGAGCTGTGAACTCCGTCTGGTAGAGTATCTATAACACCATTTATGGCGACTGCAAATAGAGTAACACTAAGAATACTTCCTTGTCGGACGCCATCATAGTAGCCTCGAGAGAACACTACTCGAACCCGTAAAAGACGTCTGGATAAAAACTGCTGAATAAAAATAGGAAGGTGGCCACGGAGGCCAAAATTATACAACGAACGTAAAATGCCATGACACCAAGCAGTGTCGTAGGCCTTCTCCAGATAAAAAAAAAAAACGGTTACCTGGTGGGGGTGATTAGTAAAAGCCTCACAAATAGAAGACTCAGGGATAAAGAGCATCAGTAGTAGACCTCATCTTTCGGAAACCATACTGTACCAGATGACAAGTACTTCCCCCTCTCCAAGTACCACATGAGTCTTACATTTACCATCTTTTCTAACACTTTACAAATACAGGATGTCAGAGATATAGGACGATAGCTCGTAGCCTGGAGGTGATCTTTCCCAGGCTTAGGAAATGGAAGAACCACTGCGACAGCCCAAGAGGATGGAAAATCACCGGTATGCCAAATCATATTATAAAGATTTAATAAAAAGTTAAAAGCACGGTCAGACATGTGACGCAAAAAGGCATAAGGAATGTCGTCTGGACCAGGAGAAGAGTCATGACACTGAGACAAAGTCCAGCCGAAGAAAAATTTATGCAGAGAGATTCCATTCTCTGGTGGTGACGTGCGCCCGGGGCTGCAGGATGCCTCTGGGAAACACTGGCAAAGTGCTCTGCGAAGAGGTCGGTGACAGTCCTAGGGTCTGCCACTGTTCGCCCAGCAGACAACAAAACTGGTGGGGAAGGAGCAGAATACTTCCCAGCAATTCGGCGGACATTGTTGAAGACATCTGTTAAGACATAAGCTTTCCAAAAGGCTCTTTGTGCCTCTTTCAAAAAGCGGTGGGCCCAAGCTCGGCAGCGTCGAAAAGCTTCCGGACACTGCGGGTCCCCACGATGTCGCCGGAGACGAGAGAAAGCTGCCCGTTTCTCTTTTACAGCGTTAGTGCATGCTGCGATCCACCAAGGAACGGGACGCTTAGTAAAGCGACCGGACGTCCTAGGGATTGTCTGAAGCGCTGCTGAATGTAAAAAATCGGTAAAATAATCAACAGCCTAAACACAAGTAGAAAAGTCAGCCAACGGACGGATAAAAGAGCTAAGGTCTGTGAATCGAGGCCAATCTGGCTTGTCTAAAACCCAGGGGCCGGGACTGTGGGTCAGAGTTGACAGATTCCAATAAAATAGGAAAGTAGTCACTACCATGTAAATCCGGTAGAACCCGCCAATTAAAATCAAGGAAAGAATTAGTTGTACAAAGAGAAAGATCGATAGCTGTAAAAGTCCCGGTAAGACTATGGAAATGTGTGACATCCCCAGAATTTAAAATCTCCAATCCCTCATCCTCAATAAAAGAAACGATTAAAACCCCACGAGGATTACTAGCACCTTCATCCCACAATGGGTGATGGCTGTTAAAATCTCCAAACAAGAGAAAAGGCGGAGTCAGCTGACGCACCAGGCCGTCAAGCTCACCCCTGGAGACAGGAAGCCGAGGAGGGAGATATAAACTGCAAATGGTGTACAGATCGTCCCATAAAAACCTTAACAGCAACCACCTGAAGGGAGAGTTGAGTTGCAAGGGACAACAGGTATGTCTTGACGGACTAGAATAGCTGTGCCACCGTGGTGGCCCTGGTCAGGAAAGGAGTGCTAAAAAGGCACGATAGCCAGGAGGACTAGAATAAGTACTATCACCTAGCATAGTCTCTTGTAGAGCTACACAGGCTGGAGAGAACTCCGACAGTAAAAGCTCGGAGTTCCCCACGAGGCGCGAAGGCCTCTACAGTTCCACTGTAGAAGCTTGAAGATGACTATTTGGGTGCAGTGGACGGCGAGCCTTTTGAAGGCTGCCCGTGACTCACCTGACTAGAAATAATCAACCGACGAGAAGACACCGGGAGTTGAGATGTGCCGGGTCGTTGGACCGCAGCCTTTCGGCCTACCGGTGAGTGATGCGAACCATCATCACTCTACCGGTCATCGGAGGACGAGGTCAGGCTGGACTGCACTTTTGACACAGTGGTCCACGAGGGACGGCTGGGACAATATCATCGGGTGTCTCCATGCAGAGACCGTCCTCATCACAAGAAGCCCGATCTGAGACATAGGGTGTCACAGGAGGCTCAACAGAAACTACTGGAGCTACCCTAGCAGAGCGGTCCCTGGAGAACTCACGATTATGTGCACTGGAAGAAAACTTAGACTGCTTAGGCTGAGCTAAATCTAACAACTCCGAAGAGGCGTGGTGCCGTTTGGTCATGCCCTTCAAAGGCTTAGGCGATGCAGGAGGCAAATGGACATCCACTACGTGGGTTACTTTGGTCAAGTCCGTATTATTCACATCAATTCTAAGAGATGACTAAACCGAGTCATCGGACGAAAGGGCAAACCTATTGGCCAAATGAACAGGACCACCCGCCCCAACAGAGCGAGAGGTAGCAGGAGGAGTTGTCTTCGGACCGGCAATGAAGCATAGGATGTCGCACCAGTACCGTCCTTCTGGCGGTACAAGAGTTCGCGGCGGGCGCTACCTAGACTGACTGATGAACTGACTATTAGCAAGCTGTAAAATGTCCTGCTCCAGGCAATACCTGGGGCATTGCCTTGAACGTACCTGGTGACGTGACCATCACGGCAATGAAAACAATAAGCAGCAGCATTGCAATGCTCCTCAAAATGCGAGTCTAGTGCAGAGCAATTACCACATCGAGAAGCTTCCTTACACGAGCTTTTACCGTGACCGTACCCATAGCATGAGAAACACTGAAGAGGGCGAGAAACAAAACGCCTCACTCTAAGATTGATAGGACCGATATGAACACGGTCTGGGAGGGTGGAACCAAAGGAAGGTGAGAAGGACAATGTTGGAAGAGTTCCTCATCTTAGTCACCTTTTGGACTGAGCTAGGAGACATTGCTAGTATTTCCTCTTCTGCAAATTCATAAAGATCTTTGCTATAATTAAAGGTGGGATGAGCCTTAACAGTCTCAACATGCTGTCAGAAGGGCATGGGAGATGTTGCAACATCATCTCTTGCGTAATATCTTTAGCTCACACTAGCACCCTTTTCCCGTATTTCTTGAGGTTTCCCTCAGGAATCGTGCCGATCTCTTTGGACAAGTACCGGGAGGCATGGATGAAATTCCCGCGCCCATTTCTGTAGTGCGCCACAAACCAACGTGGAGGCGGGATGTGGCGAACTTCTGGAACTGAATTCTCAAAGTAGCTTTCAAAAACATTTGGGATGTAATCCAAGTCACTGTATGAAATATTACGTGACTGGAGAAATTCAGTTTTAAAGCCATGGCCGGCGAGGGGCAGAGATAAGCCAAACGGGCTTCATCACATGACATAAACGTCACATAGCTGCGGTTAGAAGGAAAGTCCTTATCATAAACCAGTCGAATGCGAACAACCGTATCATACGCCTTGAGAAGTGAGTGCAAGGCATGATAGGAAAATGATGGATTAACATTTACCATCACAAGGGAGTCATATGCAGCAGAAATGCGTCCCTCAGAAGAACTTCCAGAACAGGAGACTGCTGGGGGAGGCCCTTGTGGAGGGGAATCCTCCTCCTTACTCAGACCTGAAGATGACTTCTCGTTGGCCAGGTCAGCCACCTTACGAGAACCTGAATGTTTTTGTGTTTTCCCAAAAAACAGTTACACAAAAATTGGCTCCAGGGGCAAGGAAACCACCTACTGGGACTACAATGGGAGGAGCGCTGGCTGCCGTGGACGGGTACCTCGTCCCCATGCGGACCAGTCGTTTTAAAAAAGGCCCCACATGATACGAATGTTTGTCCACGACAGAGCTGAGACCCCTCCCAAAGCATCCCAGCCTGGACACCCAACCATCCAGCACAGGACGGCCCCTATTGGGCGATCCCTCCAGCGGGTGGCTCCGCTGGTCCACTGGCAGCCTACATAGGAACCATTTAGTCTGGCCCCTCACTGCCGACCTTACTAGCATGGATAGCCCTCTCCCCATCAAAAGGGCAAAGTAGGAGCCTAAGCCCCATCTAGCCTAGCTCGCCAGGTCACAGGGGCACGCAAGCCCCCCCTACCACGACAAGGCGGTTCCCATTTGGGGGGGTAGTGTGGACGACCACGTCGTCAACGAATATTTCTACTCCGTTAATACCGTGGAGTACTTGACGCATGACACGGTTAAAGACTGCAGGCGAGACCGAAAAGAAGAACCTCGAAGTGGTGTAGACCATTTGGTGTTGCAATAGCCGTGACCGGTCTGCTTTTTTTCATCAAGAGGTATCTGGAAAAATCCCTTTTCTAAATCCATCTTTGAGAAGAACTTGGATTTCGAGATCCTGGCGAAGATCACCTCTTGGTCAAACATTGGCTCAGCATCCACTCTGGTTACTGCATTAACTTCACGGTAGTCTCCACAGATGCGTACCCCGCCATCCTTCATCCGTACGACCACCATAGGGCTGCAGAATGGCGACGTAGAATTTTCGATGATACCAGCAGTCTCCATGTCATCTACTTCCTTCTTGACTGCATCTAGCAGACGGATTGGAAATGGATACGGCTTCACCCACACTGGCGTAGGAGTGCTCAGGTGAATCTGATGGCGGTTCACCCTAGCGATTCCAGGCTTGTCAGAGAAAACTCCGGAGTACTTTTCCAACAATTCATCTATAAGAGTCTTTTGCTGCTGGTTAAGAGTTGGTGAAACACAAACATTTCCCTAAGTTTCTTTACTCGTGGTCTCCGCAGTGTGTGGCTTGAAGTCATCTGTACCCTCCTGAATCACGGCAGCTGCACCGATCATGAAGGATTCCCGAGAGAACTGAGCTCTGACGAGCTCTAGACTAGAGCTGGGTTAATCAATCTAGTTAATCAATCAAAAGTTAATTGATTAACGTTTTTTTGACTTAATCATAATCATAATCATAATCACCATTTCAAAAAATTAATCAATCATTAATCTTAATCAAAATCGTGTGGATCCGTGATTAACCCGCAAACTCTGACCTTTTTGATTCTTTGTAATTACTAATTACATGATGTGATGTGATGCTAAAAGGATAAAAATTGTTGTTTCGTTTCTGTTTTTTGTTCATCCTAACTATTGAAAAAAACCTTGATAACGAAAGCTAAAAGCTTTCGTTATCAAGGTTTTTCCTTGTATGTGGCGTTGAAAATAAGTGAATTTCTTGACTTCTCGAATCATTCCAAGTTAATCATTCATTAATCATAATCACTCGAAAGAAAATTAATCATTAATCATAATCATAATCACAAGTCGGAGGACTTTAATCAATCATAATCATAATCATGGCTAGAAAAAGTTAATCATAATCATAATCATAATCATGGTTTCCGAAAATTTGTTAATCGACCCAACTCTACTCTAGACACTCGCACTGTTCGGGTGTCAGCCCATGTCGTATTTGGCTTGCGAGCCTTCCCGCGTGTACCAGTGTAGCACATCCTGTATGTGGCACAAAAATACTTCTTGAAAATATTTATGTGGAATCTCTTTTGGTCAGGTCCGACTTGTACTACATAATTCAGGTCATTTAATCTTTTCACAACTTCAAAGGGACCCTTCCATTGAGTTAGCAGCTTATTATGGGCAGTAGGAAGCAACAGCAAACACTGATCCTCCTCTTGAAGTGTCCTAAGCTTGGTTTTCTGGTCATAATAGGACTTTTGGGCTTCCTTCGCCTTCAGCAACTCCTGCTTAGCGATTTCACACGTTTCCTGCAACCGATCTGCTAAGTCCAAAACGTATGTGTAGGTAGTCTTTACTTTAGGGTCAGCCTCCTCGTTATCCCAAAGTTCTCTCAGAACTTGCAAAGGCCCCCGTATAGACCTACTATACATTAGCTCGAACGGTGAGAATTGGAGAGATGCTTGAGGTACTTCCCTGTAGGCAAAGAGAAGCTATAAATCTGGGTCACTCCTTCGGCTGCTCCACCGCCATTCTCTTCAGCATCTTCTTTAGTGTGCCGTTGAAACGTTCACAAAGCCCATTACACATAGGATGGTAAGGGGTGGTCCTCATCAACCTGCAAGCAACCTTAGAAATTCTTCCATCATAGTTGATGTAAATTGACTTCCTCGGTCAGACAAAACTTGTCTTGGAATCCCCACACGGCAGAAGATCTCCATCATGGCCTCGGCGACAGTTGTGGCTTCTATGTTGCGCAGTGGTACTGCTTCCGGCCACCTCGTCGCAAAATCCACACACGTCAGGATGAACTTGGAGCCGTTGCTTACCCTGGGAATGATAGGACCCACGATGTCCACAGCGACTCGATCGAAAGGATCAGAGATCGAGTGGAACAGGTTTCACTCGTCCACGATCGCTAGTCCTCTGGCAGACGTCTCATGTCTAACCATCCTGATGACCTCTTGATATATCCCTGGCCAAAAGAAATGAGCTTTGATTCTGTCCAGTGTCTTCTTAGTGCCCACGTGCTCTCCAAGAGTAATATGATGGCCCAATTCGAAGACCGCCTGACGATATTTTTTCGGTACGACTAACTGCAGCTGAGATTCACCAGCAGGAGTCACAACCTTCCTGTACAGACGGTTGTTTTTCTTAAGAAAGCTTGCTTCCATCCTTCCAACTTTAATGCAGCTTCCTTTTAGTACTTTCTTATGTACCAAAGAAAGTGTCGGATCACTGGCCTGTTCGTTGATCACATCACCATTTATGAGGTCAGTGACAGATGGAACTTGCAGGGGCTTGACTTCCTTGCTTGCTCTAGCTGCTACCCTTGTGATTGCAGCTGCACCGGTCTGGGTAGCGACGTTGTTGGCACAGCAGTTTTTAACTCCAGTGATGTTTCCAATAATAAGATCGGCCACTGGTTCCTTCATAACTGCTGCAGTGACACTTCCTGTATAGAACGGACACTCAACATTAATTGTAGCTGTTGGAAACTGCTTCATAGTCCCATCAATCATAATAACACTGTTCCTCCTGTGTAACATTCCGATGCCACCAGTTCTTCCTTTACAGAGCACCCTGATGAACCGTTATCCCTGAGCACCACTACAGGTGTACCATTCACCACGCCGGACTGAACAAGAAATCCAGTATTGGAGCCGGTGGTCCTCAGAGTAGCTGCTAGTCACTAATGATGCTGTACTGGAATCAAATGTTCCTGGTCTTGACTACTTCCGGTTGTATTTGGTGTTACTACAGGTGTTGATGCTCCTAATTTTTCGTCCTGCTGTATGGCTGCTGCCGATTGCTGCTTCTGTGACCACATGTTTCCTTTCCAGCCACCCCGGTATTGATGTTTACTTCTCTCGTAGAATTGCTGCTGCTGTGTAGAATGCTGATGCTGTTTTAGTTGTTGGTGAGACAGAATTGATGGAGTGGCACTGCTCGCCTCTTGCTGTTGTGGGGAATGCCAATTTCGAAATTTCTTGTTTATTTGTTTCCTAGTGTTGTAACCATAAGCTGCGAAGTGAGCGTCTGCCATGTCGACTATCGTCTTCATGTCCTTAACTTTGTGTGTTTTCCTCCAAGCAACCAACTCTGGTGGACAAGACTGTTCCAGTTGTGTACGAAGCATTAAGTCTCGTATCCCATCAACTGTTTTCGGTGTCTCGTCCTTTTCTAGCTATTGATCCAGGTAACTAGCTAGATGAGCATGAAACTGCGACATAGTTTCTTTATCTTGAAGCATCGCACTCTGAAACTGACTCCGAGCATCCTCCACAGTTTTTCCATAAGCCTGTTAGAGTGCCTTCTTCATACCTGCGTAGTTGCGTGTTGCAGCTTCCAGACGGTGGAGAATGTTATGTGGCTTGCCATCGAAAAGGTTCATGAACTCCACCTTCTTCATATCTTCCTTTAGTTGGTAAGTGTTGGCAACCATCTCGAACCGCTCAATGAAAGGCTCGATTTCCTGGCCTTCCACATATTTGGACATCTGGAGGCGGTGAGTCGGGAACTGGTGTTGGGTTCGGCAACGGTGTTGCAGACGACAACCGCAGCTGTGACATTTCCTTTTCATGCCTCATCAGTTCTCGTTCTCTCTCTCTCCTTCCCTCTCAAGGCGTCGTTCCTCCGCAGCGAGTTTCTCCCTCTCCAACTCTTGTTGCTGCTTTTCGTGTTCGTGCTGTTGCTTCTCATGCTTCCGCTGTTCCTTTTCGTACTCACGTTGAGCTGCTCTTTCGTCACGCAGTTCTTGTTGACGAGTGCAAACATATCCTTGTATTTCCTTGGTATCAGTATATCCAAGGAGCTGCGCCTCCTTTAGCAGATTTTCAACTTGCAGACATTTTTCTTTTAAGTCAGTGAATACTGTACTCACTCGCCGTTACACTGCCAAGGTGGTATGTTGCACTGTGAGGGCCCCACGTTGGGCGCCAATCATGTAAAAGGTTATCACTGGTTAAAGGTGTTTAAGCCAGCCCAGGCTTTTACCACTACACCTTATTTCATAGGGGTCTCCCTCGACGTGACAACATACTTATTTTTGGGTAGAGCCAGGGTTATTAAACACTTAAAACACTATTTTAGATTATTGCACACAAAGAAACACTCGCAACTGACAAAACAAATACACATACACCACAACTGCAAAGAAACACAACCACACCACAATGACAAAAACAAACACACCACAAAGACAAAGAAACACAACCACATGTTACGTTCACCGGTTAAACGGGTAAGATTGGCATTGGGGAGCCGGTGAACAATAACAATAAAAAAAAACACTGCAGGTTCAACTGGTGAGGAAATGCAAAGGGGGGCACTTTAAAAAGCTATTTTAATAACCTCATAATGAAACTAACATACACATAGATATAACATGAAACATGAAACTGACATACACATAAATATAACATGAAACATGAAACTGACATACACATAGACATATAACACAGAAATAAATACAACAATAAAGAACCCAACTTAATACCTAACAATAATACTAATCCTATATGGAGGCAATGTGGAAAAAACGGACGAGGGGAAGTGATACTTAAGCGGTGTCGCAGTGGTGAAGTGCTGGGTGATGGTGAAACCCACGGTACTCCAAGAGACGTCGTGTTCACTGGTTGAGGCCTGAACCTCGACTGACTTGTCAGAAAGCCGAGCTTGCCTTAACACTTCCGCTGGAGTCGAATGGGGGCGCGTGAATCCAATTTCAGGACAGTAGCGGGGCTTCATGAGACGGTGACGTGGAGGGTTCATGAGACGGTGGCGTGGAAGGTTCATGAGACGGTGGCGTGGAAGGTGAGGTGGAGAGGTGGCGAACGAGGTAGCAAGCGAAGGAGGTGATGGTAGTGGAGTATGGTACGGGTGGGCCGTAACATTTCCTCCCCCCCTAAGACCTCCGTAATGGCTCATGAAGGAGGTGAGACGGGAGATCTTGATAAGGCGTCGGCGATGATGTTGTCCACCCCCTTGATATGGTGGACTTCCAAGCTGAAGGGTTGAGTTAACAAGGCCCACCTAAGAATGCGTTGGTTTCGTTTCTTCATGGCGTGAAGGAAGGCCAGAGGGTTGTGATCGGTGAAGACCTTCGTAGTTTGAGGACCAGGATGAAGGTAGAACTCAAAATGTTGGAGCGCCAGGACGAGTGCCAGAGCCTCCTTCTCGATGGTGGAGTAGTTGAGTTGGTGTTTCTTCAGCTTGGTCGAGTGATAGGCGATGGGATGGAGGATGCCGCTTGTGGGGTCTGCTTGAAGGAGGACAGCATCCACTCCAACTCCACTCGCATCCACTTGTAGATGGAAGAGGCGGGAGTGATCTGGCGTCCAGACCACTGGCTCCGAGGAGAGGAACGCCTTGAGATGTTGGAAGGCTTGGTCACAGGTCGGGGTCCAGTGGAAGGGGACGAAAGTGCTGATAAGGTCCGTCAGGGGGGCGGCCAGGGTGGAGAAGTTCCTACAGAATCGTCTGTACAAACCAGCCATCCCCAAGAACCTCATGAGAGCTTTCCTGGTGGTAGGAACAGGGAAGCCAAGGATGGCCTCCACGTTGGCGCCCCCAAAACCTTCCCCAAAGGAGGACCTAACATTAGGTAGTGAACCACGACCTCTACTACCCATGGATCCCATCAACAAAGCAAAGGCATCAGCCACTTTAGCAGCAGACATAAGATCACTCTCTCCCTGTTCTTCCACATGCCTCAGAATATTAAAGGGTAACTTGTTCTTCCATTCTTCCAGGACCATTAGATTGAGCAACTCCGAAAAGGTGGTAATGTTAAGGGCGGCTAACCATTTCTTACATTTTTTTTTTTTATTTATACTATGTGGGCTTTTCACGGGAATTTACGGGCTAAAGGGGGTACTTTTTGGGGGTACCTCCTATCTCAAAGCCCACCCGCTAGGAAGCCATTGCCCCGAGTGAGGAAGCCCAACCTACACTCGGACCGTGGACAGGATTCGAACCCGTGCGCTTGGAGACCCCTCGGGCCCCAAAGCACGCATGGTTCCACTGTACCAGTACTAGTTTCTCACTAGCAAATTCAACATAGGTGTGAGACTCTGGTTTCATATACTTTCGGAACTGTTGTCTGTATCCGTCAGAAGTGATAGAGTAGGCGTCTAGAATGTTACCTTTGATCTCTTCATATTCTACCTCATCACTAAGACCGTTGTATACTCTATAAGCTTTTCTTACTAGCTTAGGGACAAGGAGAGACACCCACTGATCCTTGGGCCATTTATTCTTATTAGCAATGCTCTCAAAGGCGCGAAATGACCCGTCAACATCAGATTTATCAAAACGGGGAACTAGCGGACCAGCTGTAGCGGGATTAAAGCTTGCTGACTTTTTCTTTACATATATATATCTTCCCCTCTAAACTTAGCGTCATTTCGTAGAGCTAACTCCTGATTTTCTAACTCTTTCTCCTGCCTTTAAGTTGTAACTGAAATTCTCTCTCTTTATCTTCTTTCGCTTCTATTCTGCCTGTAGTTGCATTTCTTTCGCTTCTTTTTCTGCCTGTAGGTGCATTTGTTTTTCATGCATCCGGTATTCTAGTCTAAGCTTCTCAATTTCCCACTGACTTATCCTACTCTTATCCTGTTCTTCCTGGGGACTGTGTATTATAGTCCTCGTAGAGGCTGACATGGGAGTTAACTCTTCTATGGCATTTCCTAGCAACTGACGTTCTTGCACTAGATGTTCAACAACTACATTCTTAATGACCTCTTTAGTCATCTGAGACGTGATGGGAACATCAAAATGTTTAGCGATGGCTTTCCATTGGTCCTTCTTATATTAGCACCTTTAAGTTGTTCCAGAGAAGGGTCAGCACAAAATCTTCAACGTTAAACTGAGCGGAAGCCATATTAAATAGATGTTAAACAACAACAAAAAAATGATAAGCGAATTACTTAAGTGAGGAACTTGGCAGAGTGATAATAAAGGCAACCTTGAAATTACCTAGATTATACTTAAGTAAACACTTATGAGTACAATCACTAATGAGGGGTAAACTAGAGAATTACGGCATTAAGAGGGATCCGGATTACTCTAGTTACGAGACTTGAGAGTGAGGAGCGAATTGTACTGAGACTTGTTATTGATAAGGAGGCGGATTAGTCTGAGAGACTAGTTAAAATGGCCGATTCTAACTAGCGAGAAAAATTATCCGCGAAGTGAGGGGATTGAGGGTTCGCATGAACATATGATGATCCCAACACTTGGATAACACTTATTACACACCTGCCTATGTGCAAAAAATAGAGATAAGTGCTATCGGTGAACACGCCTTTCTACCTGGTTTCCTGCTCT
>NC_059271.1:12710191-12712691 GCF_017591435.1 Portunus trituberculatus | reverse complement strand
ACCATCTTGTGCACTGACGCGGGCAACAAACCACCACCACCACATACACATTTTCCAAACACTACCACCATCACAACCACCACCACCACCACCAACTCTTCCGCCACAGCTCACGTTCCCTTCTCGCCAACAACATCTTACACAACTTTCTCCATCCTCTAACACGATTATCACCACCACCACCACCACCACCACCACAGCCTCCGCCACACCTACGAGTAACCTCCACCTCTACAACCACCACAATCACCAACACCACTACCAACATTATATTCCCACAACACAAAGCTGCCAATATGGGCTGTGCTTTCCCCACAACCCTCTCAGCCACGCCCACAACTCCAGACACACAATTCCACGCTCGCAAGGTGCCAACAGCCCCTCGCCGCCCAATAATTACACTCACGCCGCGGAAAACTCTGAGGGAGGGAAGCAGGGGAAGCGAGAGCCACGGAATTTCTTCCCCGACATGCAAACGTTCCTTTCAAAACACGTCTAGACACGAATCGAGAAATGTTTAGTATTGCTGCGGTGCTTTGGTGTTGATATCTTTTTATGCTGCCTATTGTGCTATGAATCAGAATATTAATATATGTATGCATGTGGTGTGTGTGTGTGTGTGTGTGTGTGTGTGTGTGTGTGTGTGTGTGTGTGTGTGTGTGTTTTGTATTTACCCATTTGGATTATAAAAGAACATTTTTCTTATCTACTCTAGTAAATGGATGGATATGATGTATTTGGATATAGCCAGAACCTTTCATACAGAGACTGTCACGTGACTTCTTCCTGCTTCTCTTATTATCTTCTTATCTTTTTACCACCACACTAGGCACATTTTTGACACACTTGCATGCTTCCTGTCCATATCATTTAGACTCGTTACATATTAGAGTACCAAAGGTTCAGTTCGGGAGATTACGTACGGCACAGCGAACACTAAAGACACCTTAAAACATCTAGACACGAATGTAAAAATGCCTACAATAGTTCTATTTCCGGATAATTTCGAACTTTGAGGTAGATAATTCATATATATATATATATATATATATATATATATATATATATATATATATATATATATATATATATATATATATATATATATATATATATATATATATATATATATATATATATATATATATATATATATATATATATATATATATATATATGACGCGACCTAAAACAACTGAAAATTTAATTTTCTAGTATTATGTGAATAAACAAATAGCTGGATTAGATCAAGAGAAGAGAAATGCCCAACAAAACTGGGAATGAACAAACTTAAAAACTCAAATAGTATATTAATGGAAACACAGAAAGACGCAGCTGAAAAATTTAAGTAACAAGTTAATTACAGCCAACAGTCATAAAAAAGATAATGGCAATTTAGAATAAGCAATGTATTTAAACAGACCAAGGCTGTGTAGAAAAATGTAAAAATATGCAATAGATTCTACATAAAACAAAACAACAATCTCTTTTAGTTTCTTTTTGAGACCAGCATCATAAGTCGGTATTTTCTGTTCACCCTCCATATATTGGGATTTTTAACACATGAATATACTAAAGAAATCCTACCATACCGTACAAACTAATAAACTAACCTATTAACCCTGCACTGTTGTGTTCTAAAGCCAATACATCATCTTACTTCATACATTGAACAGGATCTCGGGAAAGTTACTGAGTTATGTTTTCATAACTCCAGTGATATATTAACGAGGACTCTGCTCACTTACTATAAACAAAACATCCATAGGAAGCAGAAAAATTACATCTATCTTTCGAAAGTATTTATGATAGATAAAGAAACATCTAA
The DNA here is from genome assembly GCF_017591435.1 of Portunus trituberculatus. NCBI lineage: Eukaryota > Metazoa > Arthropoda > Malacostraca > Decapoda > Portunidae > Portunus > Portunus trituberculatus. The sequence goes on along the minus strand of NC_059271.1, from coordinate 12,710,863 downwards.
GAATATGACAGTACCACAACATTCATATCCTTCGCACCGTCACCCGTTTCTCTGGAATGCCAAGCTGGAAATGGGCGCTGTAACACCCTATGATTTGGTCCGCTACTGCAAAATAAATTACATGGCTAAGCTCACCCCCCCCCCTCCATCTCTCTCTCTCTCTCTCTCTCTCTCTCTCTCTCTCTCTCTCTCTCTCTCTCTCTCTCTCTCTCTCTCTCTCTCTCTCTCTCTCTCTCTCTCTCTCTGTCTGTCTGTCTGTCTGTCTGTATCAACAAAGGAAAAGGACAAGATAAGAGATGAAAGGAATGAAAGGAATAAAAGTAGAGAAAGATGAGAAAATAACAATACAAGGAAATTATTATGATGAGTAAGGAAGAGAAAAGAGGTAGAATAAAAAGAAAAGAAAAAATGACAAAGAAGGTAAGGATAACATCTAAAGAAACAAAGAAAGAACAGCACAAAAGCAAAACAGTGACAAAGGAAAAAAAAAACGGAGAGGATAGAGATTGAGAGTAAGAACAATAAAGAGGCTAGGAATACGAAAAACAAGGGTAACAAAAGTGAAAAAAAAATAACAAGAACACGACTAAAATATATGAAAAAAAAAAACGAACAAGGTGTAAAGGACAGTAAAGAGAATGGCGGAATAAGAGGACAAGGAGGACAATGACA
>NC_059271.1:12700191-12705191 GCF_017591435.1 Portunus trituberculatus | reverse complement strand
ATATGTTTATGTCTAGACTACCAGCGTGGTTCCTCCTTCCGTGGTAGTGGTAATGACCCTCTGGTTGTGTGTGGTGGTAAGGGGAGGAGGGAGTGTGGGAGATAGAATGTTTTAGGGACGTGGGAGATATGGGGAAAGGAGAGTAAGGAATTAATGAGGCGATGAGGAGTAAAATGGGGAGAGACGAGGGAAGGGTAGTTGGGATGAAGCAGGAGAATAAGAGATGGAAGAGGAGCAAGAGGAAAAGGAGGAAAGAGTAGGGTACGGATGGTGCAGGAGAAAGAAAAAGAGACTGTCTTGTTTAAAGTACGAGTCTCAGTCTCTCTCTCTCTCTCTCTCTCTCTCTCTCTCTCTCTCTCTCTCTCTCTCTCTCTCTCTCTCTCTCTCTCACTTGCTTTCATCAGCCGCCACCACTACTGCAACCATCATCCTTTCCTCGGCTCTAACCACCACCATCACCACCACTTAACACCTTCCCTTCTTACGTATATTTTCAACGCCACCAATTTTCCTGTACCATCATCATCACCACCACCACCACCACTCCTCCACCAGCCTGTCTTCTATCTCAACCACCATCACCACCACCACTACTTCTGCTAAAAGAGCCACATTACTTACCCATTACCGCAATTTTACGTTATAACTTAACACGCTAATGGGAAACAACGTATTCCTTAAACTAACGGTTCTGTGTTAATATTCATGCGTGAAAATAATGTAATTTTCTTTCAATTTCCGAACCGTGGGAAAGGAGGGGAACAGTGACCCACTGTACATCACTATTTGTTCATTATTTGCAGAAAGGTAATTATCATCATCACCATGAAATGTGACTTAATGGAAGGTGTCACTGACGGAGGAGAGTCTGTGTAGCCACATGTGGAGGAGAAGGCCACACATGGACTGGTGGTGCTGCCGGGGACTTGATGAGCCTCGTTTCCTGCCTGGCTGCCTCGCATGGACGAATTGCTCCACACACCCCACCACAAGTGCTCCAAATTCCATCCATTTTTTCTCTTAGCGCCACAACATCCACCTGCTGTCCGATACTGTCATCAACGCCACCAAGGCCTTGCTCACCACGACACCACACGATACCACTACCAGCATCGCCATCTACTGCCATTGTCGAGTTCTCTGTTCCCGACTTACCACTTACTGACCCAATAATCACAGCGTAGCAATGTCTGTTATCCGCTACTACCCACACCTACCCACATTCTCCCTAACATCCACGCTACGGATACCCAATACCACCTACAGTTTTATCTCCATCCACACTAGCGTAGCCTTTCCAGCTTCATTTCTTCCACAAGCAATGAACATTCTTTATTCCGGTACATTCCATATCCAAGGCTCTCGTCTGTTATCTCCGCCGTAGCAACTTGAATGTCAATCTTCTACTTCCATTTGAGCGGCACAACTGTGCATTCAACCCAGCCTAGATTGACCCCATAGTCCAGTACCACCTAATCGCTGCCAGTCTCATCCCAGCCCTGCCTTAGTCCCGCCACCACCACTCTCTGGCTACACGCTACAAGTAAAGTTAACGCCTCCCATAATCATAACGTACACACGTCTACGCCATGGTAATATACCGTGTACACTAGCGCCATAAGGGAGGCGTGTGTGTGTGTGTGTGTGTGTGTGTGTGTGTGTGTGTGTGTGTGTGTGTGTGTGTGTGTGTGTGTGTGTGTGTGTGTGTGGATGTGGTACACACACATTATTACATTAGACAGAGAATAACGTTCTAAGTAACACACACACACACACACACACACACACACACACACACACACACACACACACACACACTGCACGAAGGTACACATGGAGAAAAAATTGAATAAATGGGACTATTTCATGGCATCTAAATGTTACGAAACTCATCGCCGCCACACCTTCTCCCCACCGTCTGCCTGTGTGTGTGCGTGTGTTGGATTAAATAAACTTCCATCCCCTCCGGTCTGTGATCGTAAACTGGTACCTTCTGGCCTGTAATTATTAGTTCTTGCTACGACTACTTGCACGAGTGTCTATGATTTACTGTCCTCGCCACTAGCACGTGTTATTTGACCCTCAAATGACACTGGCTCTCATTCATGTTCTTTAGATTCTTCCTCCTTTCTTTCATTTATTTGTGCTTTGTTTTTTCATTCATTAGTTCTCCAGTTTACACATTCATTCAGTTCTTTAATTTGACTTGTATGTATTGCTGGTTTTCATTCAGTTCTTCCTCTTCCTCTTTTCTTTCATTCATTAGTTATCTAGTTTCTTATTTCCCCAAAATTTAACCTGTTGTATGCTACTCATTTTGATTGTTTTCTTTTTTTTTTTATTTTTTCATTTTTCTTTAATTCATTACTTCATACTTTTCTAATTTCTTCAATCATTAGTTCGCTGTCACTGAATTATGCACCTCTGATTAATGTGAATGGTCAATGTCTAAGAAAGCATGAAGGTTATTGGGTGTCTTGTGGTTCAGGATGCACGCTATTGGTATACAGTGAAAGAAATAAGGAATGCGATCGGCACAGGGCAAAACATTTGATGTCCTTAAGATTTGTATTACTAATAATTCCCTGTTCGTAATCAGAAATATTCCTTTATCTTGATCTTATTTATTTACTTAAAAATCAATCATTTTGTTTAAAATTACTCTCTCGTGCTAAGATATGGCATGTCAATTAGATATGTTTGTTTAAGTAGATATAAGTGCACTTTTACTGAAAGTTACTTTTACTTAGGAAAAGGAAATGTTTTATTGATTTATATAAGCTCGGAACACGCACGCACACAGGCATGATATAACCACACACGCATACACACACCCGGTAGCTCAGTGGTTAGAGCGCTGGTTTCACAAGCCAGAGGACCGGGGTTCGATTCCCCGGCCGGATGGAGATATTTGGGTGTGTCTCCTTTCACGTGTAGCCCCTGTTCACCTAGCAGTGAGTAGATACGGGATGTAAATCGAGGAGTTGTGAGCTTGTTGTCCCGTTGTGTGGTGTGTGCCTGGTCTCAGGCCTATCCGAAGATCGGAAATAATGAGCTCTGAGCTCGTTCCGTAGGGTAACGTCTGGCTGTCTCGTCAGAGACTGCAGCAGATCAAACAGATCAAACAGTGAAACACGTACACACACACATACACATAAGAATATCAAGATACCTGCAGAACTAATATCGGGTAATCAAACTGAAGAGAGAGAGAGAGAGAGAGAGAGAGAGAGAGAGAGAGAGAGAGAGAGAGAGAGAGAGAGAGAGAGAAATCAATGAGTTTACGAGTTAAAAATAAAGGACACACTCGTATAAACAAAGATTACTTTAGCTCATAATCAAACGTAACACTTTTTATTTACTCTCCATCTTTTATTCCTTCCTTCCCTCCTTCCCCCCTCCCTCCCTCTCTCCCTCCCTCCTTCCTAACCTCCCTCCATCTCTCCATGTATTAACGTATGCATATATTTCACACCTGCACGAAAACTACACTCTTATCCAATATTCAAAAGGCAATTCACTTCGATCACATAAAACTTTAGAGCTTTATCATGTCCTCGTGTTGCGGGAAGAGAGGGAGAGGGAGAGAGAGGGGATCGGACTAGGGATGGGCGCAGCAGGGCGAGGTGGTGCCGGAGAAGAGAGAACATGGGGAGGAGATAGGGAATTCAAGACAAGGGGGGATGAGAGATCAGATGATGAAGGAATGATGAAGTGAAAAGGAAGAGATGGGATGAACACGAGATGGGAAAGGAAGGGGAGAAAGGGGAAAGCAAAGACCGCAGGTACATTTGCAGACAAGATGGAGCTAGGAACATGAAGGAAGACAAACAACAAACTTACAAACCTAAAGAAGGGTGAAAAGGAGGAGAAAGAAGAGGTAGAGGAGGAGGATGACAAAGGCATAAATAGAATAGGAACAAAAAGAAACAATAGAAAGAATACAAACATCTAACCCCGCCTTAAAAAGAAATCAATAAATAAACAAATAAATGATACACTCATTCTCGATTAAACCTCCCACTGCATATGACCAATCCTTCCCTGACCCTCACTACTTAAAGACATTTCCTCGTGTTCTGCAGCCACCTCGAAAGATTACACTGGCTAGGAACTGCAAACTCTGTACTTTTGTCTTCTTCCTTCTGGTAAATGGTAATAACGATCTCTTAACTTTCTTCAAACATCGTTAACTGCTATATACCTCATTGAAACCAAAAAAACGAAAATAAATGTCCACACCTGAAATGTATCCGTAACTACCCAGACTGTCCACGACTGTACCCAGATCAGGCCACGAGTCATAATACCCTGTGATTTGGCGGCCGATGACTAAAAAAAGGGAAGGTAAAGAAAGGGCATTCCCAAAAGCAATAATAATAACAGCAAGGCGACTGGCCAGCTCAGACCGCCATAGAGGGACACAAAAGTTATAAAATTATGCAGTAAATGTAGCGTTTAGGACGAGAGAGAGAGAGAGAGAGAGAGAGAGAGAGAGAGAGAGAGAGAGAGAGCGAGAGAGACAGCAAGCGAAAACAAGGGAGGTAAAAAGAGAGACTTGGAAAGAGGGGAAGAAAGGAAAAATGAGACAGATATAAGGGCGAGGGAAAGAGAGGGTAAAAGAAAGATGGGGGACGTGAGAAAAAAATAGGAAGGGAGAAAAAAAGAGGAAAAGTAGGGAGAGGGAGAGAGAGAGGGGAAGGAGACAAGGGATAGGGAACATTGGAGGATGAGGATGAAGGCAGAGAAAGAAAAAAAAAAACAGAAACAAATATAGATGAAAATTGCAGTAAACTTGTAAACACCAATTTTGTCTGTGGTAGTCGATATCTGACAATATTGGATAAATCGAGGGCGAGTATTTTTCTTGGTGATGGTAGTGTTTAGAAAAGCGAAGGTTAGCTTAGTTTAAGTTAGGCAAGTTAGTTAAATTAGATCAGTTTAGGTTAGGTTGGGTTAGGTTACCGTCTGAGGGGACCTATTTTCTGATCGTGTAGAGA
>NC_059271.1:12687691-12690191 GCF_017591435.1 Portunus trituberculatus | reverse complement strand
GTTAATTCTCCCTCCCCTAACCCCAAAAAAGTAGCAACACCAACATGGCCGCCATTACCAGTAACTCTGAGGGAGGAAAAAAGGCAGTGGAGGTCTAAGTTAAAACAGATGTGCGGGCGAAGCAGACAACACGCTCCCGGCCTTACACCCCACAACCCTTGCTTCACTCTGCCTCAATGGTGGTGGTGGGGTTAGGGAAAGGGATTAATGTAGTGGTGGTGGTGATGGTGGTAGCAGTAGTTGTAGTGGTTGTTGTGGAGAGCTGTTGCATTAGTTTTATTGTTGAAACAATAGTAGTAGTGGTAATGATAGTTGGTGTTGCAGTCCTAGTGGTATTAAAAATAGCTGTGGCAGTTTTTAATGGTAGTAATAGTTGACGCAGTTCTAGTGGTAGTAATAGTTGTCGCAATTGTAGTGGTAGTAATAGTTGTCGCAGTTGTAGTGGTAGTAATAGTTGTCGCAGTTGTAGTGGTAGTAATAGTTGTCGCAGTTGTAGTGGTAGTAATAGTTCTCGCAGTTGTAGTGGTTGTCATAGTTGTCACAGTTGTAGTGGTAATAATAGTTGTCGCAGTTGTAGTGGTAATAATAGGTCGCAGTTGCAGTGGTAATAATAGCTGTCGCAGCTGTAGTGGTAATAAGTAGTCTCAGTCGTAGCGGTAGTAAGGAATGTCGCAGTTGTAGTGGTAATAACAGTAGTTGTTGCAGTTCTATGGACAATAATCGTGGTTGTCGTAGTTGTAGTGGTAATGATAGTTTGTATTGTTGTTGTTGTTGTTGTTCTTGTTGGTGGTGGTGGTGGTGGTGGTGGTGGTGGAGATAGTAGTAGTAGTAATAATAGTAATAAGAGTATTAATGTTTTTTGTCTGTTTGTCTATTTGCATTCTTTATGGAAATGACGTCTTTTTATAACGTTTTTTTATTCGTTTGGAAGCATCTTCGACTTTCCATTTATTTATTTTCCATTTTTCTTTGTTTATTTTCAAGGCTGAGTATTTCCAAACAATTGTCTTTGCAACCCCAGGCCGGTTCCCTTCTTAAACAGTAGTAGCAGTAGCAGTAGCAGCAGCAGCAGCAGTAGCAGCAGCAGCAGCAGCAGCAGCAGCAGCAGCAGTACAGCAGCAGCAGCAGCAGCAGCAGCAGCAGCAGCAGCAGCAGCAGCAGCAGCAGCAGCAGCAGCAGCAGCAGCAGCAGCAGCAGCAGCAGTAGCAGCAGCAGCAGATGCAGCAGCAGCAGCAGCAGCAGCAGCAGCAGCAGCAGCAGCAGTAGCAGCAGCAGCAGCAGCAGCAGCAGCAGCAGCAGCAGCAGCAGCAGCAGCAGCAGCAGCAGCAGCAGCAGCAGCAGCAGCAGCAGCAGCAGCAGCAGCAGCAGCAGCAGCAGCAGCACAGCAGCAGCAGCAGCAGCAGCAGCAACAGCAGCAGCAGCAGCAGCAGCAACAGCAGCAGCAGTGGTTGGCAGCAGCAGCAGCAGCAGCAGCAGCAGCAGCAGCAGCAGCAGCAGCAGCAGCAGCAGCAGCAGCAGCAGCAGCAGCAGCAGCAGCAGTTTGCAGCAGCAGCAGCAGCAGCAGCAGCAGCAGCAGCAGCAGCCAGCAGCAGCAGCAGCAGCAGCAGCAGCAGCAGCAGCAGCAGCAGCAGCAGCAGTGGCAGTGGTGCAGCAGCAGCAGCACAGCAGCAGCAGCAGCAGCAGCAGTAGCAGCAGCAGCAACAGCAGCAGCAGTGGTGCATGCAGCAGCAGCAGCAGCAGCAGCAGCAGCAGCAGCAGCAGGCAGCATAGCAAAGCGGCAGTGGTGAGTAGCAGCAATAACGCAAGCAGTGGTGGCAGCAGTGGCAGCAGTAGCAGCAGCAGCAGCAGCAGTAGCAGGTGGTGGAGTAAGGCAATGACGCGTAAGTGGCAGCAGCAGTAGCAGCAGTAGCAGTGTGCAGCAGTAAGTGAGCAGTAGTAGCAGTAATGGTGGTGGCAGTGGCAGTAGCAGCAGCATTAGCAGTAGCAGCAGTAGCAACAGCGGCAGTAGTAAGCAGTAACAGCGGCAGTAGTAGCGTTGTTGCTGTTGTTAAATAATTAGTTTTTATTGTTGCTGCTGTAATCGCGCGCAAGTAGCAGTAGTAGTTGTTTGTTGTTAGTTGTTATTTTTGTTAGTTGTACCAATAGCAGTAGCAGTAGCAGTAGTAGTAGCAGCAGCAGTAAGGTAGCAGTAGCGGCAGTAGTAGTAGTGGTAGTAGTAGCAGCAGTTCTAGTCGATTACGTAAAGTAGTAGTAGTAGTAGTAGTCGCAGTCTTCGTCGTCGTCGTCGTCGTCGCAGTCGTCGTCGTCGTCGCAGTAGTAGCAGTAGTAGCAGTAGTTGTCATCGCCGTCGCAGTCGTCGTCGTCGTTGTTGTTGTTGTTGTCGTTGTTGTTGTCGTTGTTGTTGTCGTCGTTGTCGTTGTCGTCGTTGTCGTCGTCGTCGTTGTCGCCGTCGTCGCAGTCGTCGTCGTCGTTGTCGCCGTCGTCGTTGTAGTCATCGCGT
>NC_059271.1:12680191-12682691 GCF_017591435.1 Portunus trituberculatus | reverse complement strand
AGGCCGGACGACTTCTTGCAGCTTCCTCAATTTTTTATGTTCTTATGTATTTCCTTTGCTTCTCCATCTTTCTCATTTTTTTTCCTTTCTCTTCATTTTCTTTCTCTTCATGCACTTTTTTCTTCCCTCTTTTCCTTCTTCATATCCTCCTCCTGCTCCTCTTGTGTGTCGCCAGCAGGGGTGATGACGGAGCGTGAAAAATACAGACAGGCAAACAAAGCGGCAGTTCACGCTATCAGCCGCCACTTTCCGGGTAGGATGGATACTTCCTGCCGCAGCTATCACTCGTTTTTTTTTTTTTTTGCGCTAGTTTTTCTTTTTCCTTTCTTCTCTTCTTTTATTCTTTTAAGTCACAACTATCAAAACCACTGCCATTTTTTTGGGGGTGGAGGGCATATTTTACAGCCTTCTCACTATTATCATCATCGATCATCATTATCTACTGCACTATTTACATCACTCTACTATACCTAACCTAACCATTGCTTACAATCACCAATTATTACCATTACTGCCTAAGTTCACAATTATCGTCACAAGCACTATAGCAATACAGTTTCAATATCATTATATTACCACCATCATTATAACTATCATGTACACTAATCACTATCATCAGTATAGCACCACCACCGCCTCCGCTAAGACAACCAAACAACAACAACAATCCCGGTCATTTCCCGCCTGTCATTAACAATACAGAGAAGTTCGTTGCAGCACTTCATTAATTATTTTCTTGAAGTTTGAAGCTCGCGTCAGGACAACCTATGACAAATTTTATTCCCTCTTTATGATTTTCTTGTCTTTCCTAAAATTCCCTCCTTGTTACTTCACGAGTCTTTACACAGTTTTTCCCATATAAAATGATATTTTTTATCTATTATATAATCTGTTTCTCATTTACTTTTGCATAAGGGGCAATGTTAGTGCTTTAATTAGTATAATATAATAATCATATTGATAATAAATAATAATAATAATAATAATAATAATAATAATAATAATAGTAATAATTTGTAGTAATAGTAGTAGTAGTACTAATAGTAGTAATAGTGAAAGTAGTAGTAGTTTAAGTAGTAGTAATAGTAATAGTAGTAGTAATAGTAATAGTAGTAGTAGCAGTAGTAGTAGTAGTTTAAGTAGTAGTAATAGTAATAGTAGTAGTAGTAGTTTAAGTAGTAGTAGTAGTAGTTTAAGTAGTAGTAGTAGTAGTTTAAGTAGTAGTAGTTTAAGTAGTAGTAATAGTAAAAGTAGTAGTAGTAGTAGTAGTATAGAAAATGTAGTAGTAGTAGTATAGAAAATGAATAAACAAGAAAACATTTAATGAGTAGTAGTTCTAATGAGTACACTTTAAAGCACTCAATTATAATTACTTTCATTAAACCAAAGATTTTACTGCACCAAGACGACGAAAAAAAGTTAAGGAAATTTAGAGTTGAAAATGTCTTAAAAGTACTATAGAGGAATAATGAAAAAACGTTATACAAAAGTCAGTCTTTATTCTAATGTCAGAGAAAAGCTTTCAGAACAAAAGTAAGGCTGCTTTCACACGAACGATTTCCTCCGGTCCGGCACATACCGTACAGTTTAGCATTACACTGATTCCTATGAGTGTATTCACTTCACGAAGGCAAGAACGGCAGTCTTGCCGTTCCAGCAGCCGCACATTGCCGTACTGCCAGCAAGAACACAACGGCAGGAATGCCGCAGAACGGTTTCGGTGGCCGTGTTTTGCTATGGGTGCCTTCACACATACGATGTTTCCCGCGTGCGACAAGGAGTATGGCTGCTTTCACACGAACGGTTTTCGCCGGTCCGCCACATGCTAAACGGCAGCCGCATGGCACCTAGAGGTTGCTTTCACACGAATGGTTTTCGCTGGTTAAACAGTGTGGCGTCTACCGCAGGCTATTCTTCTCCACATCCGCTTCGGTATCTCCTCGTCATATTTGTTAGTGCACCATTGTCTCTCATTACTGGAGAACATCATAAAATTCATAAATTTAGCAAGAAAACTGAAAACATGTTTTCCCATTTATATTACTATGAAAAGTCATAAATTTCGTCAGAAAATAAGATGTTTTCTTCCATATTAAAAAAAAATCACAAAGTGAAAAATTGAAGATAATTGTTTTCCTTAATATTTTACAAAGAAAACTCAAAAACTTATCAAGAAACGCCCTTCACGGCATGCGGAAAAACCCGGATGTGTGAAGGCGCCCATAGCAACACATAACCATCGATACAGTTGTGCAGTATTCCTGCTGTTGCCGGTTTTGGTAGCCGTGGGGTAGGGTGCGGTTGTCGGAATGGCAGGAATGCCTGTCCGGTCTCGTGTGAATACGTCCATTAGTGTTATTGTAATGCTAAATCGTTCGGCAAAAGCCGGACCAGTAAAAAGTAGTTCGAGTGAAAACAGTCTTAATAAATCTACGATCCTTTCTAATAGGAGATTGAAGAAAAAATATCTTCACTTTCCTCTCAAAGTTTATGAATTTTC
>NC_059271.1:12672691-12675191 GCF_017591435.1 Portunus trituberculatus | reverse complement strand
AACCTGCGGTGCATCCTCGGCATTAAATATTTATGTGCCTTCAACAAAGCAAGCACGTATGTAAAGTGGTGGCTGCAGGCTAAGTAAGAGAGCGCCGAGTCTTGCGTAGTGTAAAAATAACGAGCACAAGTATGAAGAGTATGAAAAGTAGAATTGATTATATCAGAGGAAAGTTTCTCACATAATGAAATAATTACAATACCGTGATTTAAGTCCAATTCATATGTTTATGATCGATTCCATTGTAAATTCCGTACCAATACAAAAAGTTAGGAATATCACTTTAATCGATTACATAACGCATTTTGAGTGAATAGAAGCTCTTTAAGCACGAATCCTGTTCAATCAAATAAGAGTACCACGCGTAGCTCATGAATATGTAGCCATGGTCGACAGCAGAGTAGATCACAACATTCACTTCCACTGAGTTATGAACGATTTGCTCAATCCCAAACCTTCTTAACTGCTGATATCATATCACGCTTGATAATTAACACGACCTTAGCACATGAAAGGACGATACTGAGTCAAAAGACAAAACAATGGAGTGACTGAAGTCTTCTCGACTCCTGATCAAATCTCTATGTCAAAGAAGACTATTAATAAACTATTAACCACATACAGACACCAAGCTCCACTTCTGTGCTGAACGGCAAAACACATAAGTGATTGGAGGTTACACTATTCTTTTCCATTACAGTACAATATCACATGCGTGTCCAAAGGCAACTATTGTTAAGCTAATGAACTCATACAAACACGACCCTACTCCCGTCTGTACTAAAGACAAGGTACATAAATAAGTGAAGATTACTCAACTCCTGACCACTGTATGATATGTGGGGTGGCTATAAAACCAACCATTGAAAAACTACTGACCACATAGACACCCGCTCTGCCCCTCTGTGCCATGCATGTTTTCAATAACAATGACCGCGGCGCAGGGGAAACGCTCAGAAAATAACTATAATTACGTCACGACGAGCACTGTGACGTCACGCGGCTCCAGGTGGCTGATTGGCTAATGAGGCAGGTCATCCCCCCCCCCAGGAAACCACAGATTATAGCCGCAGCCCCAACCTGTCAGAAGTTGAAGGTGGAGAGCGTGCATGGAAGGACCAGAAGGGTACGAATGGAGATTTAAACGAATGGTGGAAGGGAAAATTAATAGTGGAGGGTGCGTGTCAGGGGACGTGTTGTGAAGGAAGAATAGTTAAGATCAAATGTGGGAGAGAAAAAACAATGAAAGATGAGTAGAGAAAGACAAAGTGAAAGGAGATCATGGGAGATGAGTGGAGAGATGAACGATTGGTGGAGCGTAAAACTGGAGAAACGAAAGAAGAAAGTAATGAAGGTATGAATGAATGGTAGAGTATGGAAGTGAAGGGAAAAACGTATGGTGGAGCGTACAGGTGGAACCACGAAAAGGATTATGGAAGAAGGTAATAAAGATATGAAGGAGCTTAGAAATGGAGATGAAAAACAGTGCAAGGAGAAAATGAAAGGGTGGACGAACAGTGGAGTGTAGAAATGAAACGACGAAGACACATTGAATGATGGAAGTGAATAATGAATGAATAATGAAAGAAAAATTAAGGGATAGATAGAAGAGGAGAGACCAAGTAAATGAAAGTGGAATTCATGAGGAAATAAAACAGAAATTATTCAAAACAGTGTATACATACGTAGGTAGGCTGACCCTATTCTTCCCTTCCCCCCTCCACTCCTAATTCATCTCTCTCTCTCTCTCTCTCTCTCTCTCTCTCTCTCTCTCTGACCCTGACTGTGTTGCAGGGGCGAGGTCACCGCAGCGTGCTGGAGGGTCATCGCCCAGCCAAAATCATCGTGACAGCGAACCGAAGACGAGGCCACCCGGCGGAGGACACCCACGCCCTGGACCGCAGTAAGGACGTGTCTGTCTGTTACCTCAGGTGGCGGGAAAAAACGGAATGGAAATGAAGTTTTTGAGCATCATCGTTTTCTTTGAGCATGGCTGGAGTTTCGAATCTTCTGATTTTTTCGTTCACTATTTAACTGACAATGAACTAACTGTAAACTAACTGATCAACTAACTGAATAATTAAATATAGTACTATCAGAATAGGTAACTAAATCTAAAGAAAAATTAATAAATACATAAACACATATAAAGCGCTCCGTTCTGTCTCATATCATGCTTATCAATTGCGAAATTCCACTCATTTGTCTAATTCATACGAACACACTAATATATCTACTCTTAACTTATTTATCCCTTCATCAAGGTCCATCAATTCCTATATTCTTTTTGCCTCTTTTGTCCATCTTTTCCTACCTCTCTATTTACTAAATATCCACCTTAATATCTATAAATCTTTCAACGTTAAACTATAATTTTTCACAAAAGGCAAAAAAAGGTTTCAAGACTTATTCTTAAATTTTCGATGCTCTTTTGACATCTCTTTATGGAACTGGCACCTGAGTGAATATTTTTTTTTAATTCTCATCTAGTTGACAGTAA
>NC_059271.1:12655191-12662691 GCF_017591435.1 Portunus trituberculatus | reverse complement strand
AAATTCATAAAGGAGTGAAACAAGGTAAGAAATTCAGGAGGAGGAGGAGGAGCAGGAGGAGGAGGAGGAAGAAGAGATGCAAGAGGAGCATAGGATGGTAAAGAAGGACGGGGCTAAAGAAAAACCTTGAAATTTGTGGAGTAAGGATGACTTGGCTCGTGTAACAGTGGAATATGAGGAGGAAGAGGAAGAGGAGGAGGAGGAGGAGGAAAAGCACTTAACCTTGCGGAGTAAAAATGAGTCGAGCTTTGTAACAGTGTAACAAGAAGAGGAGGAAGAGGTGGAAGAGGAGGAGGAGGAGGAGGAGGAAGGAGCCGTAACAAATGTACAAGGAAGAGCTATGACAGGGCCTAGTGTGACCTAAATGGAGCATAGCCAGATGGAGCGGCGAAGCGTGACACTGCTGTACGTCTCCTGCTCGCCACCTAACGCAAAACGGCCGCCACCTGCTGCTGTGCGGTTACCTGCTACCTGGCCACCCCCGTGCACACACACACACACACACACACACACACACACACACACACACAACGCGTCAATATCCACCAGAACTATTGGATATGTTGTGATGAATTTATTGGACAGGCTTCTCCTCCTCTTCCTCTTCTTCCTCCTCTGACATCCATTGCGCTATATCACTGGTTATCTGGATGGGCAGCCCCTTAGAACTCTTGTGCTCATGTGATTTGATGTTTTATATCAGCTTTAGAATATCACTAGTACTGAATGTGAGGTAAAGAGGGAGTGTATTGGAGAAAAAAAATAACGCATGCATAGTACGTGTGGTAGATAGAATAAATAGAAAAGCAGTAAGATATGTCCTGTACCGATCACACTGTACATGGAATATTAAAAAAACGAGTGACAAGGTGGGGGAGGCACGGAAGGCAGACAAGTACGAGTAGAGTCACGAGTTTCCTTTTTACTGAATTACAATGTGGGATAAAAGAAGGTTGATGATGATGATGATGATGATGATGTTGAAGTTGTTGATGATGATATAAGTACTTTTTTCAATCATAGCTCAACATTTTCATCCGAACCTTCACTACGAAAGAAAAAAAATTCAGATACCAAGATAAAATAAAGAGGACATGCAAACATCAAAACCATCGAAAGGTAAGAAGACAAACACACCAATAACATCGCGGAAGGAAGACAACTTGGCAACATACTGGTAATTAGTCCAGGAGCCGCCAAAGAGCCAAAACCTCAACCACGCCAGCTTAAGGATTTTGTGGCTATTTAACACGGTCGTTATGCCTCGCTAGTCATCCCTCGACCACCACCAACACAGGGTTTACAAGATGCCAAAATATCAAGTTCGATTACTAAAAGTCGCCACATGATGATCTCTCACCACTTACATCATGATCTAGTTGCAAAGTACAGCCTCTTAGACAGTCAGTATTGCACCAGTTTTCAGGAATGTATTTTTTCATAATTCCAAACATTTTTTTTATATCCAGTGATGATGGTACTTTTGTTACATAGTTACTAAAGTAGTTTCGTTGCCAATACAAAGTTAAACTGACCTTCTATTCTTCCTCTCCGTCTCTTTTCTTCCAGTCTGTCTGTCTATGCTTATATTTGTTCCGCTACTCTTAAAATGTTAATAAATGGAGATATTCGTCAGTTAGATGTTAAAAGTAAGACCCGAGAAAACGTTGTTATTTTTACCATAACTTAGTAAGAAATGAAAGGGAGAATTACCTTTTAAACAAAATTTTTTACTAGTAACTGGAATAAAAGTGATGTGCTTATACAAATATAAAAGTTTTAGACACCGGAGGATAAAAAACAAACTAACACACACACACACACACAATAACTCCCTAAACATTCACCATTGGGACTACTACGAATACGAAAACATCATCATCATCATCAGAAGCATTGGGAGCCTCGGCATCGAGCCTCCGTCTCGCCTTCAGTTTCTCGAGTCAACTTTTTAAGAGCGGCGTGTGGAGCAGAGAGCGCCGCCCGACCAGTTTCCAACTTGCAGAGAGCAGGCAACTTTTTAATGGCGAAGTCCTGCCCCACGTATCCTTATGACATCAGGGAGTCTGACATCGTTAGGCTCCAGTTGACCGGGGCCATGGAGGAGGAGGAGGAGGAGGAGGAGAGGCTTTTACGGAAGAGGTTTTCAGTTTTCAACCATTCCATTTGCGCGCGTGAGTGAAATTATTGAAGGTAGTGTACAAGTTTCTGGTTGGAAAAAAATAGTGATAATGATGATAGTGATAGTGCTGGTGATTGGATGGTAAAGGTAATAGTGATAAGGCCGATAATTGAAGTGTTGGGATATATGATAGGGATGTTAATGGAAGTGGTTGTGATACTGATAGTAGTGATGGGGAGTTGTAATGGTGGTGATGGTATTGAATTAGCAATGACAAGACGCTAAGCCATCGACATCCTTTAGTGGACCTTTAAAACACACACACACACACACACACACACACACACACACCGCGTAGTGTAGTGGTTAGCACGCTCGACTCACAATCGAGAGGGCTGGGTTCGAGTCCAGGTAAGCGGCGAGGCAAATGAGCAAGTCTCTTAATGTGTGGCCCCTGTTCACCCAGCAGTAAAAGGTACGGGATGTAACTCAAGGGGTTGTGGCCTCGCTTACCCGGTGTGTGGAGTGTGTTATGTGGTCTTAGTCCTACCCGAAGATCGGTCTATGAGCTCTGAGCTCGCTCCGTAATGGGGAAGACTGGCTGGGTAACCAGCGGGCGACCGAGGTGAATCACACACACACACACACACACACACACACACACACACACACACACTATCCACCATTCCGAATCTAGCAAGGAGAGAACCCACAACAATAACACCGTTAAACCAAGAGCAACTCGTACATCAACACCAAAAGAAGACAATGAATCAGTGTTGATAATAAGAGTAAGCTATATAGTGGTATTCCCTTCACGCACCACACAAGTCACCAGACCGAGTCACAAGCCAGCAGTGTCGAAATAGCTACAGTTTTTACTCCATCTGTTTGTCAATTTTTGCTCCGCTTTTTTTTTGTCAACTTTCCAGGCATTCCACTTCATCCCGGGCACTAGCTGGAACTCGACCTCCCGTGGGAAAATATTTAACACGATTCACCCACTCCATGTTCTCTTTTCTTTCTCTTTTCTCTACATGACCAAAATGGCACGACCTACGCGGTTAATCCCACCTATCCTCGCCACGAGCATCACTGGACATTTCAATTCAATTCAGTTCATGGGCTGTGGAATGATGCAACCTACTCACGCCTTCATGAAAATCCACTCACCAATGTCCACTTTTCTTTGACACTGAAAGAATAATATCCCTGTTCATTTCTCTTTACTAACTGTATATTTTTTTTTCCCCTCATGGAAAGAAAGAATGAAGTCTTTTTACTTTATTTTGTAATTTTTTCTATAATTCATTTATTAATTCATCAGTATCTACTTATTTATCTACTTATTTATTCATTTTGCTCTAGACTCTTCTGCATAAAACAAGTGGTGATCTACTCCATCTGATGGATAAAGAAGAAATGGAAAATTTCATGTAGAAATAAGAAAGTAGGACTGAGAAGAATTGACCGATGGATTTAATGAGACATTATTATTGGTGTATTTTCGATAAAAAAAAAAAATAAAAAATAAGGTAGGCAAACTAAAAATTCCCATCAAAATTTTAACATACAGATTGGAGGTTTGGTACAAGGACTGCTACGTAGAGGCATAATATTTCTTGCAATTTCCTATTCTTTATGCTCTCGTGTTCTTATCCTGTTAACAAAAGACACCTACCATCACCGCACCTACTTATTTGATATTACTCGCTCAGCAAACGACTCAGTATCACCAGGATGTGGATAAAAGCAGCAAACATTGTCAGCAGTCAAAAGATTAGTACCGAATAACCGAACACCACACCAGCCACCACCAGGATCCCACGCAACACCAGACAGTCATGTAAAGCAGAAATTCCTCCCACCACAGGAATGGAACAAAAAATGCATGCCTCTATTGCCTCATGACATTTGGGTCAGAGCTCAACATTTCACACACGAGTCTGTCAATGAAATACCCTAAAATTTTCAAGTAAAGCTAACATTACTCAGCAGTTAATCCCGATAATGATTTTTTTGTGTTTACCCATTTTCACAATAGAATTAAGACTAAGGTTGATTAACTGCTATAGAAGTTTGATCTTATGCCTGAAACTAGCTTACATCCATGCATCCACTCAGGATTTCAGCAACTTATCATATCTCCTACTTCCCTTCATTTACTTACACACAGTATAGAATCTTGGAGAAGATTGACACTTTGTTTATATTTGATATCCACCCGGCCACACTCACACTTACAAACACACAAAGATTAATCATTTAATTATTTGCTTACTACAACACTACCTCACTTTTATTCTAGATACCGTTACAAAGCTGTTTTCTGAGATGTCATGGTGATGGAGTTAAAAAAGTTCCTCCATTCTATCTCTACTTAACTCTTTCGTGATTAACGATGAATGGTTTTATAAAGCTTTGTAAGTGTGTCTGATAACGAAAATGTTAATCAAGCGAACATATTTTTCTCCTCCAGAGAACATATTTTTCTCTTTCATAAATTTTCACACAATACCAATGTAGTAGAATGTTGATATATATACTTTACATCCTCCCGCTCACCCGCCCAAACAGGAGTTGAACTAGAGAATGTTTCCCTCCCTCTTCATCTGCTTCTACAAACTACAGAATCTAATAGAACTCGACACCCACTGACCTATCTTCCCAATACACACAGCCTATATAACAATAACTGGCTGGTTTGGGATAGAGTAGGGAGGGACACAGAAGCACGTCTCGCCTGGTTTCCCCATTTCCACAATCTATAATTCAGGGCGTCTCTTTCCACCTGTCCATCTACGCCTTTCCGGCCAGTCACATCAAATTCCTCACCTTTGGCCTCTACTCCACCTACCACACCACGCTTCCACTTGAACTCATCAATAAAAACTCTAAGTGTTTTAACCCTGATATTCTTATTGTTTCAGTTCAGCACTCCATATCTACCTCACGCTTTCATACTTTTCATATTTTGATTGATATAATAATAATTGTTATATAGTACATTACATTTTCAAGGTAATAAATAATGATCCTTCTCGATTTTACCCTCACGACAACCTTAAACTTCCCCAAAAATAACAATACTTTCCACATAACTTAACTCTCATACAACTATATGCACCTCCCAAACTTTTCTTTCTGCATCTTAGTCTGATGTCATTTATCTAGTTTTTTTCTTACTTATTTATCTTTTCTTATTTTGTTCATCTTTTCACCTTTATCTTTACTTATTTTCCCCACACTACATTACTGAAATTACTTTTTTCAGCAATAAAACCTACCTGTGTTCTCTCCATTTCCTTCTTTTTTTTTTCACAACTACTGCTCGCCATGAAGCCAGCCAGCACGAGGCGGCTTCCATTAAAGGATTACATTACAGGATGATTATTATGTGCATTAGCTGGATTACAAAATGAACGCTTCAGATTTTCACGGCACGCTCATAGGAGGATCATGGCGACACGCATTACATACACTATGAAAAAATGAGTCACTAGGCGGCTGTCGTGTTACCAAGGTGAGGAGACTCTAACCTTCACATCTTCCTATCCTACCTTTTTTCTTCTCCATATATTGCTATTTCAAAACCTTTATTCTCCATTGTCTCCCATATTCCTTCTTCTCTCGATCTCTTTCTATCTTTCACTTTCTTTACTTTTCCTTTTCCTTCGTCCTATTTCCAGATTTTTCTTCTTCACTCCCCTATTTTTCTCCTATCTACTCTATTTTTCTTCTGTATCTCTTCCTATTCCCAAATCTCACTTTCACTCTCGATTCCATATTTCCCTACCCTCTATCCACCTTTTTTTTTCTATTCTCAAACCCATGTCTTCCACTTTACTTTTCTTCTCTTCACACCTCTATCCTTCAACCTCTTCTACAAACTCCTTTCATCTGTTCAGCTTTCCCATATTCATTCCAAACTGAAGTATGAAAAAAGATAACCATAAATAAGAATAAAGGTTGAAGCGAATAAGAATTCATTGTGTCACTGCCAGGTATGCCAATCTGGGTGCCATGCTCCCATGACAACCACGCATGCTCTCGTGCCACGCACTGCATCTCACTGCCTTGCTTCTGGCGAACTACAAAGCTGCAGCTGCATCAATTCCCTGGTCATCCTTTGTGAACTCCAGTACTATTTTGATGACAAAAATAGGGTGGCGCTTGACGATTAAGATTCCTTTTTGTTTTTTCTTTATACTTTAGTGAAAGAAAGAAGAGCAGTGTTCACTCACATCAGGCTTTATAATTACAATACTTTTTTTGTCATTACAATAGAAAAAAATATGATTTCTGGTAGCGTTTATCTACATTGAATACGCTATAAATAGCACACCTGAATCCCCAGCATACACTACTACATATTCCTATAGATTGCACTACACAAAAGCACCTCCGTGAGTGAACGAAATGTTAAAGTTACCCATTGTGATGGTTTTCTGTCCCACCACGCGCTCGTTCTCCCTTTATTGATGGAGGACGTTTTTAGATGTAGTATTCCACTGAACTTTGACTTAATATACTTCTTTTTCAGATATGACATCACATCACACCAAAGAAAAATATGAGACTTTAGGTTGACAATATAATTCGATAAAAAGAATATGGAAGCATATTTCCCGGCATAGATGCCATGAAGAAAAACCTATACACCGGTTAGCCATAAGGAACAAGGTAGACGTGGAAAAAGATAAATAAATACTGGCATATATTATGCAACATACTACTAAATGATAACGTTGTTGATAACAAATTAGTGTAAAGAAACATTTGCTTTGCTGTGAGATGAGTGACCTTCTGTGTGTATAGCTATACATACCTATGCCAAACATATTTGATATCCCCCCTTGATAAGGACAAATAATATCAACTTCATTCAGGATCTTCTTACCGTAACACAGAGCTCAATCATCTCACGAGTACCAGATAACAGGTGTACTTACAAATGGCAATGGGGGATGTCAGTGGGGAGAGGAGACAAACACAGTATCTCATGAACGCTGAGTAGTGAATAACTTCATTTCCTTCACCTGAAAATGATTTATATATTAAGAAAAGCTCTTGACAGAGTTATTAATTCAAACTACACCATAAAGTCTTGGAAACGGTGCCTGAAGGATGTATCATTACAATCAGCACCGCTTTTACCACCCGTGCTCTGGTTTTGCAAGGCTTCAAAAGTTCCAGTTACAGATCGAACAATTATTTCCTTCTGTACATGACTAGCTTATATGGAGATTGAAACTGATATATATGATTTATAGTTAAAACAATATGTTAGTAATCCCCCTCCGACACATACACATATTTGATAAGACTAATTTTATTGATCAAATTAAACATATATTCGAATAAAACAATACAATTAT
>NC_059271.1:12642691-12647691 GCF_017591435.1 Portunus trituberculatus | reverse complement strand
AAAACCAACACGAAATCTCCTCCTGCACTAACACGTCATCTTTGTAGTCGATCTGTGGCTGAAGAGAAGTTATGACATATCCGAGGAAACTCAAGTCATTATTCTCCATCTCCCATACAAACCCATTTGAATGATTATCCTCTACTAAACACACAATACTGACCAACACAGTTCTTACCTTACACTCACAACAGTTCCGTGAAAACCACCACGTCCACTATCAAACGCCACTACCCGCTGTCTGCCTGCTCAGCTGAGAATCAGAGTTATACATGACGTCAGCACTGCCTCATCCCTGTGTTTCGCTTGCTGCTGAAACAGATGACATTTGCATGCTTATCTCCTATTGTGAATACTTATTGTTGATCGTGTTTGTGTGGTTTTATCTTCAGTGTTCATATATTAATGAAATGATGTGAAGTTGAATAATGTAATGGTGCGTAGATAAGGAAAACATGTTTGTGTGAATTACGTATATCGCAAAATTTATTTCCTGTGTAAAATGTTTATATTACTTTTTTTACTACCATGAACTAACAGCAATAACAGGGATATTTAGTGTTTTTTTTCCTAGATAATATATTATCTCACTGATGCTAAATAATATTTTGATACATAGGTTAGGGAAGTATGTCTAATTACAACGCAAAATTTACCTCCTATCCAAAATTCATGGTAGGCCTTTCCTAAGACTTACCAATTAAGTAACACAGCAGGTATTCGGTGTTTTCTTTTCAAATCAGATTGACATCGCATTAGTGTAAAATAAAATCTAGACTATTGGGGAAATTTGCCTCCAGAAAATTAAATCGCAAAATTTACTTCCTGTCCAAAATTTTCACGGGTTCCATTTCCTAACACGCACCGGTGCAAACCCAACATATTATATATGTAAGCAATTAAGAAAGTAATTATTTTCTTTATTGTAGAGTATCAATGACTGAAGGATTTCAAGTGCATACACACACACACACACACACACACTTTATTACCGCTAAATATCATCAGGGTGGAAACGGCTGTCAGCAGGAGAGAAGAGCCACACTCCATCATGTTCGGCTCGTCCAGTCTTTCCACCAGCACCTACCACCACAACCAACACCATCATCCAGCCCGCCACAGGTCAGGCCGGCACCGCCACCACTTGCAACATGAAGCTCAGACGTGTATTTAGGAACGCTTTGCACTCTCACCACGACTTTTAAAGGGCCACTGATAATTATGTCATTTGGCCGGGTTCTCAAGAGTATTTTTCGAGTAAATAATATTAAAAGGTTAAGCTATTACTAGACTCATGAAAAAAAAACTACCTTGCAAACTCATATAACAAACTAGAGCAGTGGTTCTCAACCTGTAGACGATGGCCCCCAAGAAACCCGCGGCATGAGTTTAGGGGGTGCTATGGCGAGCTTTTGCAAATTACATATTTCTAAATAATCTTGGAAATGTGAACAAAGAATATTGCATAGCTGTCTAGGCAAAAGAAAAAATATTCTTTTAATTGACTACACTGGTGAAAAGTAATTATATACAATATTGTTACGAATGTATGTTTATTGATGTTTATAGATGATAGTTTATTTATTTTGATCTATCATTTCAACATTAAGCAATATACCTTAAGAACGTCAATTTATATTTTAATTTTAAGATCACACACAAGCTCTTTATTTCCATTCCGTTCTCTCTCTCTCTCTCTCTCTCTCTCTCTCTCTCTCTCTCTCTCTCTCTCTCTCTCTCTCTCTCTCTCTCTCTCTCTCTCTCTCAAGTACGTTACGAATAAAGGAAGAACTTAGTAATAAAGAGAAGGTAGACAAAGTGGAAGAACAAGAATGATGTAGAGGAGGATAGGAAGAATGAGGAGAAGAATAACGAAGACGAGGAAATGGGGAAAAAAGACAGAAAGAGGAAGGACGAATGAGGGCAAGGGATGAGGCAATGGGAAGATAAAAGTGAGGAATGGTATAGAAGTAGAAAGAGTAAGTTGAAAAAGGAGAGCAGACAGGTCATAGGGGAGAGGGGCGGGCTATACAAGAAAATCAGCCTACTGTGGTCGGAGATGGATGAGGATGACCTCTACCCAGTCACCTCCAGATTAGTCACTCACTGGGAAACAAAGGGAGAGAGGCGATAGCATGTTCTTAGTGTGGCTTGCGATACCATCACATAAACATATTTGCTTTTGAACCATATACTGTTACTTATCGTTACTTTGTTCGACAATTATGAATGCTATCGCTGTTCTGTGTGTGTAAAATGTTAGTACACTTCCTTTATAATAAAACTACATAAATACAGATTTGGTATTATTGTTTTTTCAAGTAGATAAATGAAAAGGAACTATACGATTATTAAGAATTCATAAAGGGAGGGAATTAAGACAAATATGTTGAGAACCACTAACTAGAGCCTTTTGAAAGAAGTGGAGGTGCTGCACTGATGTGTCTCAGAATATGATCTTCAAAAGTGAAATTATTACATGTAATATAAGCAGAAACGACGACGCTGGGCATGCTAACGAGAAACCGAGTCTTGTTTACAGGGAGGAGGAATACCTAGCAAGTCACGTGGTACCGAGGGAGCCAATTAAGTATTACAAAGCTGGTGGAGTGTCGCCCACCCCTGTTACTATCCCCCAGCCCACGCCGAGGCCCCATACGCACTCAGGTCAGGTCCCAAGACAACCTGGGCCCTTACATGATCCTCAGTATCCTCCCCAACTCCACATGCAACCCCCGACTCCAAATCAGCCCTATCACCCCGAAGAACAACACCAGGCGTCAGGATCTGCCCCTTTCCGCCCATCTAAGCTACTGCCCCCCACACGCCGCTCCACCACCGCCACCATCCCCACTGCCACCAGTCCCAATCCCCACACGCATCCAAGGTTAGGCCGGGTGTGTTATAACAATTTCGATGGGTCTTTTTAATAGTGTATAAACTTAAGCGAGTCCTCTATCATTTATGGTTAAATATAAGTATTTTTTCAGTGAGTTACGAGACATCCTTCACGTGAACAGGGCGCAGTCTCTTCCCCGCCGTCCCTCCCCGCCGCGACGCCCCAGCACCCGCCTGGACGACCGAGCACCCCTCCCCGTTCGCCTCCACGCCAGCCTAGCCCCTCTCCACCTCCACCCCCTGCACGCCGCGGACAAGTTGTGAACGCCCCCAGACCAGCTTTCTCAGGTAGGAGAGTATACATTTACTTCGTTTCGCTAAGTAACATTATTTTTTTTTCATATATATATATATATATATATATATATATATATATATATATATATATATATATATATATATATATATATTATTAAGTAAATCTTTTTTCATATATATAAGATTAAGTATAGCCATGCAATTTCCATGGAAAATAAGAGACGCATGTAGTTATCCCTCCCCTCTTCTTTACGTCCCTGGTTTTCTCCCCCACACCCCGTCATCTATGTTTGTCTTCTTTTTTTATTTTCTTCCTCTTTTCAAATTACTTTACATTTTTTGGCAGTAGTTCACTTTTATTTTTTCGTCCTTCAGATTCTTTTCTATCCCTTTCGTTCCTCTCCTCTTTTCCATATTCATGTTCTCTCAAGTTCCTTATCTCATCTACATTCCTTCCTTAACTATATATTATTTCATATACTTTATTTTTTTTCTCCTCCTTCCTCTCATCTTCCCTATTCTCTTCCTCTCACTTCTACTACCACCTTATCTTTACAATTACCTACTGCTTTTCTTCCCTAGAAAACTGCTTTCAGTCCTTTGCAAGTACCCGTCTCCCCAACCGTTTTCCTTTTCCTCCTTCCTCTTTCTTCACCTAGACTTCTTCTCTGTCTTGCTTTTCCTTTTTCTTACCTTCTTCTACTCCCCTGATGTAGCAAACAAACTAACTTTTACCTCTTCCTTCTCACTCCGGTCCCTATTCCCTTCAACTTTTCGTTCCCAATAAATTGCTTTCAATCATTCCTACACACCCTCCTTCTTTTTCTATAATTCCTTCTTCCTCTTCCTTTACTTAGAGTTTTCTTTTGCCCTCCTGTCCTTTCTTTTATTCTCCTGTTTTCGATGTCAGCCTTCATCTATACACAACTTTTCCTTCTCTTTCTTCCTCCACACCTTTTTATTCCTTCTTCCTCTCCCCTCTTACTCTCATGCTCTCTTTCTCAGCAGTCACTCACACACTTCCTCTGCTTGTACCACTCACTCAGTTCTGGTCGCAGGGGAAGACGCCACAGCCTCCCTCACACCCCTGGCTACTCTCAGCAAGTCCGGGGTACCGAGAACTGAGATAGGGCACCGGGCCGGGGGAGTCAGCAGGGGCCGCGACTCCCCCACTAAGCCACATAGAAGACCCGGTGAGCACTGATTGTTCCTGAAGAATATGCAGCACACATTTACATGAGCGCAATAGCTGCACTGTAATACGTTTACACAAACAAATACGCGCACACGAATACACACGCACGCACGCGCACACACAAACACGCACGCATGCAACTCTCTTTAATCACACACACACACACACACACACACACACACACACACACACACACACACACACACACACACACAGAATAAAAAGAAAACAAAATTCTAAATTAAATCATGCATGACAAAGACAGAAACTGGTAACATAACCTAAATGAAAAATAAAAATGTTCGTCCATACTATAACATCCTTTCGTGTGTGTGTGTGTGTGTGTGTGTGTGTGTGTGTGTGTGTTGCATCGCCCTCAGGTGGCCGGATCACGAGGCCTGCAGGGGGGCGCTACACTTTCATGTCTGGAGAGGTGTACACGCCGCCGCCCCTCCAGCCACACCCTTCACACCCACATCAACAGAAGCCCTTCTTCAGGTAAGTCCTTCGTTACCCACACGCAGGTGGCCTTTGAATTTTAGCTCGGGGTATCCCTGCAAGGAAGAAAAAATAAGAACATTGTCACTTTTTTGTCTTTTTTTGCCGCATCTACCAGATATGTTTAGAATGCCACACTCCTTTAATTTCG
>NC_059271.1:12595895-12642191 GCF_017591435.1 Portunus trituberculatus | reverse complement strand
CAGCAACGGCACTCCATGCCCAGTGACGTCCAGCTCACCACCATCTATCCTCCTCCACGGCGCTTCGAGCTGTAGGGGGGCGCCAGCCACGTCTAGACCGTTGGGGCGGCGGCAACTGCTCTGGCAGTGACCCATGACGTGAGGGACAGGAGAAAAGTAGTTGTGTGTGACATGAAGCTGACTCGTGCAGTGCGGTCGTCACACATACGCGTGCGGGTATGTGTTGCCGTGTATGTCTGCACATGTAATTCTTCAGTGAGAAAGATAATGATTTGGAGAATCCAGAGACATGGTTCCCATCTCAGCCTCCTCCCGACTTACACAAGAGTGACAGACTTGCCTCTGACCATAATGAGGTTCACGTTCTTCCAGTTGTTTGAGTCACAAATCTAATTCTTGCCTGCCTGCCACGCCAAGGTTGTGCAGCAGAGCAGCCCGCGCCGTCCCCACAGCCTGGCGTGGTGCGACTCGCCGCTGACAGAATTCACCTAGTATGTGTGTGTGTGTGTGTGTGTGTGTGTGTATGTGTGTGTGTGTGTGTGTTTGTTCTTGGAATCAATTGTTCTTACTTGATGAAAGCGCAAAATAAAACATGAAACAAAACAAGAGCTGGCTAACCATTCAGAGATTACTCGTTTTGGAAACCTTTATGAATAACTTACTGAACTGATTTTCCGAAGTTTATTCTAAATCTACTGGATATTTCCACGAAAAGTCAGAAATGTGAATGAGATACTGAACATAAAGGTGAGAGGAGATACAAGCCCCTCGCTCTCACGAAGGGAAAGGCGCTGCATCCCGCCACGTTAACAGTATAGCAAGCAGTGGTGACATACCGCTATGAAGAGATCATTTCGGCCCCGGAGGGTTTGGCTCATCCCTCACAGCTTCTTCTCGTCATACAGAGTGAGCGTGCCACCTTTCAGCTCTTCACAGTATTTCTTGTCCTGCAGCCGCCAGTAAACGCAGCAAGATTCGTCACACCTCGGAAATGAGTAGACACTTCCTCAGTGTTTCGTGACGACTCTTCGTCAAGAGTAGTACTGGTGAGACAAACGAAAAAGGCAGTGAAACATTCAATATTTTAAATGTATTTTCATTTAAGAGTAAACAAACTACATATGATTTTTGGAATATATCATCCGAAGACTTGCAAGGCGCCGTGGATAGGCACCCCTTCCCCTCCCTCAGCCCGCCACAACTCACACTTACAAAGGCAGAACATTGAATAGAGCGGAATGCTAATGTGACCCTTCCTCCTCGCCGCTACACAGCTCCAGTGACAGCAACTAATAATGTGCTCACGCCGCCAAGTCGCTCAGTCGCACTGCCACCTTGCTCACTGTGGCATTTGCTGCACCACAATTACAAAAGAGAGATCAAGTGAGGGCGTCTGCCTCACCCTGTCTCCTGGCACATCCTGCCACTCCTATCAACCCAAACCAAACTTCTGGCCATTTTGATTATGGTCAGCGATAAAGTGATCACCATCCTTACATTTCTGAACACTACTCATCATAATTATAAAATATTGGTCCCAGAATATTATTATTTTTATAAAACTTCAACATCTTAAAATGTACACAAGCACTCTTGGCAACATTTCATTTTCAGTAACAGTTAGGTACTACAAACAGCAACTTAAAGAGGATTTATGTTATACATATTAAAGGGTGAGAAGGAAATACTTATTATTTTGGGCATCATCATGTTATCTGAAAATCATGGAGCATCTCAATTCGACCTACAACTATATGGCGTGTGTTGTACATTACTGGTTACGTGAGGGTGAGTGAGGAGGCCGCTGAGGCGGGACACTGAATGTGCACAGAAAGACACAGTAGAAAGTGAGATGAAGTGCTTATTTTGCTTCCATCTTAGTACAGGAAACTAATATCAAGATGCGATGAACCTGAGGGTGACCATGTACATACATACAGTACATACATATACATACTAATAATCGTACAAGCTGATTTATGGCTACTAGGCGACGCTGTTTTGTGACTCCTGCGGTAGGAGAGAGTATATGGCCAGTTTTTGTCTGATGACTTGAAAGCGTTCCCTGGTGAGGTTGAGCACGTCCACCTTAGTGCAGCGCAAACGACTAAAGTTGAATAGGTCCTGCAGCAGGTTCACGATCTGGTCCAGTAGGGTTCACGTACCTACCTCTATTCATATGTTCATTTCATTTGAATATTATTTAATGTTTTCATTATTACCCTTGTTGTTGTTATTAGTATTGTTCTTGTTATTATTATTATCCATATGTATAATGCTTCACGTCTGTACTTTGTTTTGCTCTGGAAGTTCTATGACATCACGCGCTTCCCCTCTGAGAGTCACTGCCAGATTCATTTGACATCAAGAAGTCCTCTCTGTAGTCTTTTATATCATTACACGGGAACCTTCAAGCAGTGTTTGTTGTCTTCCTTTAGCTTACACGAGCTAACGCAACCACCGCAGCACACAAATTGGTAGCATCGGTATTTATGTGCTAGTCTGGTTGCGCTAGCACGGGAAACGTAAAAAGAGACAGTAAACACTGCTTGAAAGTACCAGTGCAAAGAAATAAGGCAAGGGTATAGACTACAGAAAGGACGTCTTGATGGCTCGGGAAGCTGGGGGTGATTCACTGAGGGAACGCCCGTGATTTCACAGAGCTTCCTCAGCCAAACAAAATACACATAAAGCGTCATACATATGAATGATTACAATAACAATAACATTACTAATAACAACACCAATAACAATAATGGTAATGATAATATAATAATAATAAGACTAATGATAATGATAATAGTGACGATACTTATATAATAATAATAATAATAATAGTAATAATAATAATAATAAAAATAATAATAAATAACTATTATCATTATTATCATTGTTATTATTATTTTTATTATTATCATTAATGACAATAATAATTATTATTATTATAGTAATAAATACAGGTAGGACACCAACATACTCATTCATAGAACAGTGGCCGTGTGTGTGTGTGTGTGTGTGTGTGTGTGTGTGTGTGTGTGTGTGTGTGTGTGCTAATGACCGTAAACTTGCCTCGGATGTACCTATGCGAGTACAGTGAAGGCAGTGTCTCGTTGTATTACCAAGCCATGAATCACCACGCTTGGCTGAGTGACCATAGGTATAGGATCAATTAAGCATTTGTTGATGAAATGTAAATAATCATGTGCAATAAAGTGGTTGACGATTATATATCTTTTTTAACTATATGAAACCTACAAGAGACGGACCTGCCTCTGACACACTCTGCCTGCTCGCCCCCTCCTGTTGCTGATGCTGCGGAGACAGGCAGCAGGGTGAATCAATGAGAAAGGCTACTGCTACTGCAACACAAAATACCAATACCACCACCATAACTATTTCCATCACATGTAACATCATTCTAAATCCTCTGTTTTATAGACAAACATGACAAGCCTCAACTAACAAAGTTCAAAACAGCCATGTGCAGCACATCGGCGCCTATCTCATCAATGTATTAAGGCAATGTAAAGTACGTGACAGGAGTGAGTGAGCAGCACTGCAATAACTAACAGGACAGATTCATTAGTTGCCTTTCCCCCTGCGATTTATAGTGGCCGGCAGGGGAGACTCCCTTAAGTTACAATACGGTGAACTGGTGACAAATATCTTGCAGTAGTGATGAGGGAAGAGAATTGGCAGTGTGCTCGTTTTATAAAGAAAGGTAAAGTAGAAGTGGAGACTTACATCTTGACGATGAAAACTTTTTGTCACAGCGGTACTAGAGGCACTGGTGGGGATATCAATTACTGGAATATAACACGTTATGGCCTTAAAGTTCTACTGGAATAATAAAATTGTTCGTACCGCGAGAAATATTTGACTTATCACTGCTATGTATTGAAAAGTGACGCGGTGCACCTGGGTACACTCATCTGTCTCTTTCAATTTTATTCTGCATTCATGTTTCTTTTAAATAGAATCATAATGCCGGATATTTTCTTACCACTTTCTATTATTGATAATTTTGAATGACACAGTAACATGGAAAAAATAACTACATATTTCTTCATCTTTATACATTTTCTTTATTAGAACCAGGAAGTTAAGTTGAAGTTCTTTATTACACGACATTCCATTAATGATTATGTAAAAATAAGCGTTTGATTAATAAAAACTAAAAAAAAATAAAAAAGGCATTTCCGTAGTCAGACTAGTCCTTTTCCATGACATTCTATTATCGATTACCTTGAATCAAATATGTGCATATAAAATACAACATTTTCTCACATAGTAAGTACTCACCTCACGTCATCACTAATCTTGAGGACATTATTCTGATTGATTTGAAGTGAATGACTAATGTCTCCCAACCTGAATGAAGAACACACACATCCCTTCACAAAAAGTTACACCCGTTCCTCAACCTACATCGAGGAGCCACATTTACTCTTCACCTTGAAGAGTATATATATATTGTTGAAAAATATGATAAGTAAATCTGGATAGCCCTGGAAAATTACTGTGGGTAAGTTTTTTTTTTCAACTACCGCCGGAAGGTAGTTGATATTGAGGTAGAGTTGAGTAATGTCAAGAAAGCTATACTGGAGAGTGCAGAGGTGTATGGTATGAGACAAGTGTGGGATGCAGTGAGAAAGGAAAGCGAATGGTGGTGAAAACCAGTAATGGAGGCTGCTAAGGAATATAGGAAGACATTTTGATGAATGGTTACAAAAATGATTGAATGACATACGAGAGTTAAAAGGAAAGCAGATGACTAGTGAAAACAGCCATATGTGATGCCAAAAGGAGAGTTAATGAAAGATGGAGAAATTAAGTGTTCATGAGATTAAGAAAATATTCTGAAAACAGTTGAAGCAAATTAAGAAACGAATATCTGGCAGTGAGGAGCATTTGAAACCCAGGGATGGTGGGGGCGTGGTTAGACAATATGAGGAGGGAAGGCAAGTGTGGAGAGTCTTTCTAAGAAACTAGTGAATATGGAGAAGGGGAAGCCTGAACTTGAAACATTTAGGAGAAAACAGGTAATGTACTAGAAAGCTGAAGGAGAAAAGTATAACATATGAAGAGGTGAAGACAACAGTAAACGAGAGAGAGAGAGAGAGAGAGAGAGAGAGAGAGAGAGAGAGAGAGAGAGAGAGAGAGAGAGAGAGAGAGAGGCGGGCAGTTGCTCCCTGGATATACCGCGCCCACTTCCCCCCGGCAGGCTGCACCCCTCCATCACGGACACCCAGCCCAGCAGTACGAAGCGCGGAGCGACGTCACCCCACACACATATTTCTAGTAGCGCAACCATGGCACCCAGTAGCCTCAGAATCCTGTCGTCAAATGTACTTGGATTCAGAACGAATGTTGGCGAGTTGACCCACGCAGCTCTCAAGAACAAGGGTGACATAGTGGTGGCCGTCGAGACGTTCCTGAATGACAGCTGCGTCACAACATGCGACAGGATACCTGGCTATACTCACTGGCTGCGGAGGGACAGTGCAGCCGAGCAAGGCGGTGGTATAGCTTTGTGCCACCGTGAAGGTGCAGCTATTGCCCGTCACAGTTCCTGAGGAGATGGAGATGCTATTTTTCCGCCTTCTCCTCGCTGACAGGACTGCTGTGCTGCTCTGCCCTCTGTACCGCCCCCAATGGCAACAAGGCGCCCCACTCTCCTTCCTCACGGACCAACTGGACACAATCATGGCCACCCACAGCTGTCAGAATACCATTATTGTGGGGGATTTAAACCAGCACCTGGTGAACCGAGCCTACACAGAGCTCATAACGGTCCACGGGCTCACCAACCACGTGACCTTCTCCACACACGTGCGTGGTGCCTCCCTCGACCCTGTCCTGTCCGATCTGCCGGCAGACTCTGTGCAGTGCTACCAACTTGACAAGGTTGGTAGTTCTGACCACAACGCGGTCCTGTGAAGTTGGTCTTAACCCTGCAAGTGAGGAAGGAAGCCAGCGCACCATCTGGCTATGAGAGAAGGCTAACTGGCGGGGGCTCAGGGCAGAGTTAGCCTCCACCAACTGAGAATCCATGTTCTCAGATGACGTGACCCACAACGTGGCAACCCTCACCTCCCTTATCATATCAGCCCAAGCCAGGCACGTCCCTCACAGGGCATATAGAGTCGATCCACGAGACCAGCCGTGGTTCGGTTACAGGTGCCGGCAAGCTGCTGATGCCAAGTACATGGCGAGAGTAGCCACATGGGCGAGGCAGAGGTGGGAGTTAAGTCTACGGAGGAAGCTTGCCAGTAACCAAGCAATGGTGGTCCCTAGTGAAGCAGCGGCAGAGCACAGTCACACAGGAGAGGATCCCGCACCTAAAAACAGCCTCTGGCAACTTGGCA
The DNA here is from genome assembly GCF_017591435.1 of Portunus trituberculatus. NCBI lineage: Eukaryota > Metazoa > Arthropoda > Malacostraca > Decapoda > Portunidae > Portunus > Portunus trituberculatus. The sequence goes on along the minus strand of NC_059271.1, from coordinate 12,635,823 downwards.
GTTGGCAACCTAGACAAGGCTGAACTCCTGGCAGCACACTTCAGCAGGAGAATGATGACTGAGGAGCCTGACTGTCAGCCTCCACAACTAATCCGCCTGTGTGACATAACCCTGGACCACCTACAGTTCAGCGTAGCCGCCGAGACGAAGCTCCTGCGTAGCACCGACACCAGGAAGGCGCCCGGCCCTGACGACGTCTCGCCCTTCCTGGTGAAGCACTGTGCGGAGGAGCTAACAAAGCCCCTCACACACATCTTCCGCCAGTGCCTACAAACCAGCACCTGGCCAGCTGCATGGAAGGAGGCTCGGGTCACTCCTGTACACAAAAAAGGATAAAGGTGACCCAGCAAACTACCGCCCCATCTCTCTCCTGTCAGCTGTCAGCAAGATCTTGGAGAGAATAATAGCTGAGCAGCTGACCTGTCACCTAGAGGAGCGTCACCTCATCTCTCCACGCCAATATGGATTTAGAAAGAGACGTTCCGCCTCCGACATGCTCCTCCTCCTCACACAAGCCTGGCCTCGACGCCGGCCGCCCCACCCTCGTCATTGCCCTTGACATTACTAGGTCTTTTGACAGAGTTTGGCACAAAAGACTCCTGGCCAAGCTCGGACAGTTCGGCATCACAGGACAACTGCTAGAGCTGTTCTCCAGCTACCTACAAGGCCGGAGTCTGAGAGTAGTGTTGGGCGGGTGCACGTCAACCACACACCCAGTGGAGGCCTCTGTTCTACAGGGCTCGATCCTTGGCCCCATCCTGTGGAACGTATACCTCAACGACCTCCTTCAGAGCCTCTCACCTGTGTCGGCATACGCGGACGATGCCACTCTCTCGCACAGCTTCAGTAGAGAGGAGGCAGTGAACGTGATTGATGCCACCAACCACCACCTTGGTGACATCATGGCCTGGGGTAAACAGTGGCAAGTCAAGTTTGCTGCCGAAAAGACCCAGGCCGTGGTCATCTCACGTTCACGGGAGGACGTCAGGCTGATTGAAGGCCACCCTTGCCACTAAGGACTCCATCAACATCTTGGGGGTGGAGGTAGACTCCAAACTCAGCTTCGACCGCCACCTGGAGAACATGGCACGCAAGGTATCCCTGAGGGTGACACTCCTACGTCGAATGAGGCTCCTACTCGACGCCAAGGGCCTCATGACGCTGTACAAAGCGTCATGAGAGAGAGAGAGAGAGAGAGAGAGAGAGAGAGAGAGAGAGAGAGAGAGAGAGAGAGAGAGAGAGAGAGAGAGAGAGTTAGTTCAAATTCAAATTGTTTATTTCGATGATACATGGTTATTCTTTATAGCCATAGGTATATAATAGTATTTAAATTCTAGATACTAATCTGCGTAAGCAGTTGTCAATTCAAATAATAGTATTAAAACTAAAAACAGATCAAAGTTAAACAACAGGTTAAAAGGTAAAACAGTAATAGTAAAACTATAGATTAAGAGAAAAAAATGTCTAGCCTAAAATATTTTCTGAAATCAACTTAAAACATTATAAAATCTAATTAAAACAATAGAAATATTATATACAGTAGAATGAAAAAAGACGTGATTACGGGTCTTTAAAAAATACATTTAAAAGACTAGATTTAAAACTATGTAGACTTCCAGAGCTTCTAGTGTAATGAGGCAAATTGTTCCAGAATCTTGGTCCACATATAGTAGTGGGCCTGGCACCAGAGTCTGTTTTGGCTCTTGGTATGTGAAGGTTATTTTCTTGCCTTGTTATGCTTGCAGCCCTTTTTCTAACTGTGGTGAACTTTATATACCAGTCTGGGTATAATCCATGGACTGCTTTGTAAACAGTGGTACACTTTTCAAAAATATATTTGTCGTTAATGGTCAGCCACTTTAGTTATTTTATGAAAGGAGTTGCATGGTCATATTTCCTCGCTCCTCCGATGGCATCTTTTGCAGCAAAATTTTGTAGTTTTTGCACACTGTGAAGAAGCGTTTTACGAGTAATGCCCCAAATGCTGAAGACTACACCAGAGACTGCACAACAATAATTCAGGTAGTTTTATGAAAATGTTTGCTTACTCTGCTAAGAAACATTAATACTCCCATGACCGTCTTGTTAAGTTCATCAATATGTACATTAAAAAGCATATATTTATCAAAATAGACACCTAAGTTCTTGCTTGACATGTGTGCTTGGGTGAATGTGCACGCCGTCACAATTTATAAAAGTTTCAGGAGGAATTCGAGATAACAGTTGTCTGTTTCCAATAAAAATGCATTGTGTTCTCTTGGGATTTAATAGAAGTCCATTAGTAATGAAATATAGTTTTATTTTACGCATTGCCTCTTCTGTTTTATTGATAAGGTTATTAAGATTGTCAATAGTATCGGCTGTAAGAAACTGGGTGTCATCGGCATACTGTATCAGAGAACATCCATCTATTTTTCCAGCAAGGTCATTTACATATATGGAGAAGAGAATGAGGCCAAGAATTGAGCCCTGTGGAACCCCATATCCCACATGCACTTCCTCCGAAATTTCATTCTTTATCCGGACAGATTGTGATCTGTTCTGAATGTAACTAGAGAACCAAAAGTTATCAATGTTGAGCTTAGCACATTTACGTAGCAGATTCTCGTGGCAAACACTATCAAAATCCTTTGATAGGTCACATAGAGTCAAAAGAGATACTTTTTTTTAATCCATATTGTCATATATTTTATCCGTAATAACCGTGAGTGCAGTCTCTGTGGATAGTCTAGGGCGGATCCCGTGCTGTGCATTAGACATGAGTTTGTTGCGTTCCAAGAACTGTATGAGTTGACCAGCAACTATTTTCTCGAGTATTTTTGAAAGAATGGGTAAAAGCGAAATGGGTCTATAATTGTTCAAATAATTTGTATCGCCACTTTTAAACAATGGAACTACAAGGGCATGTTTCCAAGAAGAAGGGAACATGCCTGTGATAATGGAGGTGTTGATAATACAAGTTAGATTAAAGGCTGTAACATACAAGGAATCCTTAATAAATTTCAGTGAAATACCGTCAGAACCAACTGCCCGAGTTTCCTTAAGACTATTTATATTTGCGTCATCAAAATCAAGTACATTTTCACCATGGAGCGTTTCATGAGAGAGAGAGAGAGAGAGAGAGAGAGAGAGAGAGAGAGAGAGAGAGAGAGAGAGAGAGAGAGAGAGAGAGAGAGAGAGAGAGAGAGAGAGAGAGAGAGAGAGAGAGAGAGAGAGAGAGAGAGAGAGAGAGAGAGAGAGAGAGAGAGAGAGAGAGAGAGAGAGAGAGAGAGAGAGAGAGAGAGAATCCCCATCGCACGTACCTCGCCAAAGCCACAGACCCTAAATGGTTCGGCTACCGCTGCCGGGTTGCTGCCGAGGCCAAATATGCGGCATGGCGAAGGTACAAGCGACGCCCCTCACACCACAACCTCGCCCTCCACCGAGCTGCGTGCAGGAGGATGACAGCCACATCCAAGTGGGCGCGGCAGCACTGGGAGGAAGTGATGAGGAGCAAACTCACTGGTCCTGGAGTGGGGAGCAAGGCGTGGTGGGCGCTCGTCAAGGAGCGGCAGGGCGTGCTGAGACAGGACAGCGTGCCCCCCCTCACCAGGCCAGACGGGTCCACGGCTACTAGCAGCGATGACAAGGCTGCTCTCCTGGCCGAACTATTTGCACAAAAAATGCAAGTAGACGACCCTCACCGCCCTCCACCTGAGCTGCCCCGAGAGACTGACCACACCATCACGTCGGTCTCCGTCACCGCGGCACAGGTGAAGAGAGTACTCGAGGAAATCGATGCAGGGAAAGCCACAGGCCCTGACAACATCAGTCCTCGGGTACTAAAGAACTGTGCCGAGGAGTTATCTGCACCTCTCGCCAACATCTTCGCTGCCTGCCTCGAGGAGGAGAAGTGGCCATCTGCCTGGAAAGAAGCCTGTGTGGTTCCCGCCCACAAGAAAGACTCCAGGACGGACCCGAGCCACTACCGACCCATCTCCCTGCTGTCGGTTGTTGGCAAGGTGTTTGAGAAGATGTTGGCTGCCGCCCTAGAGAAACACCTTGCAGACAACGGTCTCCTCTCGCCTCACCAATTTGGGTTCAGGCCGGGCCGATCCACCTCAGATCTGCTTCTCCTCCTCTCACAAGAGTGGCAGGACTCCCTCGACGAAGGCCGGGACACACTCGTGGTGGCGCTTGACATCGCGGGCGCCTATGATCGGGTGTGGCACTCCGCCCTGCTGGCAAAGCTGCGTGCCAAAGGCGTAGCCGGGAGCCTGCTGTCTCTTCTTGATGACTACCTCCATGGTCGTTCACTACGGGTAGTCATCAATGGACGGTCCTCAGCGCCTGCCCCCATAGAAGCCTCAGTTCCACAGGGCTCTGTATTAGGGCCAGTCCTGTGGAACATATATATAGACGATTTACTTCGCCAGCTCCCCACAGTCAAAGCCTATGCTGATGACTGCACGGTGGCCGTCTCCTACTGCCGCCAGGACAGTAGGCGCGCTGTTGCTGCAGTCAACAGGCAGCTGAAAACTGCAGAGGAGTGGGGGGCGCTATGGCAGGTCAACTTCGCGCCTGAGAAAACACACGCTATGGTCGTCTCCCGGTCCCCCGCCGCCACCCAGGCCGTGGAGGGACAAATAAGGTTTGGGGGTGTCCAGCTGCCCTCCAAGACGACATCAAGATCCTGGGTGTGGCCATTGACCGGGAGCTGCGCTACGACCAGCACCTCGCGTCTGTGGCCCGCCAGACCTCTCAGCGTGTGTCAGCCCTCCGCAGGGTGGCAAGCAACCTGGATCCCCAAGGCATCCTGACGCTGTACAAGGCTCAGATCCGCCCTTGTATGGAATACGGAGCCTTGACGTGGATGTCCAGTGCTGTCACCCACACCAGGCGACTCGATGCGGTGCAGAGGCGCGCTCTCCGACTGCTGGGGGACGATGAGGAGTTCGCCGACGGTGTGACATCCCTGGAGCACCGTCGCGATGTGGCAGCTCTGACAGTCTGCCACAAGACACAGGTGCTCCACACTCCCACCTCACCCGCCTGTACTTGCCGCCTCACCACGCCCAACGCGCGACGCGACAGGCAGCGGCCGGAAGACGTGTGACGGTGCCACGATCACACACGTCACAGCATCTGAGGACGTACAAGGCCAGGGCAGCGCGTCTCTGGAACGGCTTCACGGAGGCCACACCTGGTGTGGCAGACATGTCAAATCACCAGGCGAAAGTGGCTGCCAACACCTGGAGAGGCACACTCCCCACACCGTTCCTGTCCAGCTCCTCCTGTACATAATGTATATAAAGTATAGTGTATCATGCTAGCTGGCGCGGGTACCACCTCAGGTACCTGCCACCCACATAAACTTTTAGAATAGTTGCCTAGTGTCCACTAGCAACTTTAAGTTTATTATGTAAATATTGTAATGGTAACTAAGTTTAAATAAAAAAAAAAAAAAAAAGAGAGAGAGAGAGAGAGAGGAGGTGGCGTGGCCTTCTGTTATAAAGTGTGTGTTAACGTTCAGGTGGTAGAGTCTCCCACGAACATGCCCAGTGACCTGGAAATGCTATTTTGGAAAATAATAGACAGTATGGGTAGAAGTGTACTGTGCATTGGCTGTTATCGTCCTCCTTCTCAAGGCGCAGCGATAACAGACTACCTCACAGAAAACCTGGACCTATTGTTGACGGCCAACCAGTGTGAGGGAGTGATAATTGTAGGTGACTTGAACCCACACACAGTGCACGCCTCATTTAACACGCTACTGGTGGTACATGACCTATATAATCATGTCACCTTCCCCACTCATGTCTCTGGGTCATCTCTTGACCCTGTGGTGACCGATCTTCCCCCCAGTGATGTTCAGTGTTCACCCTTGGACTTTATAGGCACCTCAGATCATGTAGCTGTCATCACCAAATTCCACTTCAGACGCCAACGTGAGGAGAACCTCTCCCGCACTCTGTGGAAGTGGGAAGCCACAGACTGGGGAGCCTTAAGGGAGGACCTGAGAAGGACGAACTGGGGAGCTGTTCTGAGTGGAGATGTCAACCAGCAGGTGAGGCAGTTCTCAGAGCTGTTATTCACCTTACAAGAGCGCTGGGTACCACACTCCTCTCACACCACCAAGCCCTCTGACCAGCCCTGGTTTGGACCTGCGTGCCGAGAAGCCTCTGACGAAAAATAATGGAAAGCCTACAAGAGGCATCCGACAGAGGGCAACAAAAGACGTCACAGAGCAGCCTCCCTGAGAATGAGGCACACACAAGAGTGGGCCTCAGAGCAATGGAAGGAGGACCTCAGGAGGAAGCTCCGTGGCGGACAGGTGGGCACGAAGAGGTGGTGGGGCATTGTGAAAGACCAGCAGGGTGAGAAGAGAGGCGCCAGCATCTCATCCCTCTTGCAGGAGGATGGCAGTCTGGCCCACTCAGCACATGAGAAGGCCAACCTCCTGGCGAAACACTTTGCTGGAAAAATGAGCGTGCCCGACCCTGAGAAGACACCACCAACGATGCCTCACACCATAAAGGACACACTTCTGGAAGTTAAAACGAGTGAATCCGAAGTGAGGAAAAAGCTTCTAGAAGTGGATGAAAATAAGGCGACAGGGCCGGACAATATAAGCCCTCGCTTGCTCCGTCAGTGTGCTAATGAGCTGGCGCGACCACTCGCCTTACTGTTCACTCGGTGTCTCGAGTCCGGCACGTGGCCGGCAGCCTGGAAAACGAGCAATGTAGTGCCAGTTCACAAAAAAGGAGGCAAGAACCAGTGTAAAAACTATCGCCCTGTGTCCTTACTGTCGGTGCTCAGTAAGGTTCTGGAGGCTATTATAACCTCTAGGGTCACTGAGCACCTAGAGAAACACCATTTTCTGTGCGTCAGGCAGTTTGGTTTTCGGCAGGGTAGATCCGCGGCAGACCTACATCTGCTGCTTGCCACCCAATTGAGTGCTGCACTTGATCAGGGCAAGACCACAGCCGTCGTGGCACTGGATATTGAAGGCGCTTTCGACCGGGTGTGGCACAAAGCCCTGATCACTAAAATTCGTGCAACTGGCATTGATGGTGCACTCCTGTCTCTGCTGGAGGATTATCTCAGCAACAGACACCTGAGAGTGACTGTCAGCGGCCAGGAGTCAGAGGTGCAGCCCATCAAGGCAGGTGTACCACAGGGAAGTTGCCTCGGCCCTCTGCTGTGGAACATCTACATCAACGACCTGCTGCACCTCATCCCCAGCGCAAGGGCTTACGCTGATGATGTAACTCTGACTAAGAGTTACCAGGCAGAGGAGGAGCCTGAAGCAGCAAGGCAGCTGGAGGACAGGTTGAGCCGCATCGTGGCCTGGGGCAACACCTGGCAAGTTAAGTTCGCCCCACAGAAAACACAGCTGCTCCTCGTCTCAAGGTCACGCTCAGCCATGCGCATAAACTTCAACGGGGCAACACTTTCACCACAAGAGGAGGTAGAGGTGCTGGGGGTCACCTACGACCAAGGATTGACCTTCAGGACCCACATTGAGTGCCTTGCCAGGGCAGCCTCCGGGAAGCTCGCCTCACTCCGAAGAATGTCGTGGTTGCTGGATGGTGAGGGGCTAGAGCTGCTCTATAAAGCACAAGTAAGGTCCTCCTGGAGTTCTCATGCCTTGCGTGGGGCGGCTCCGCCAGCAAACACCTCACCCTCCTGGACAAAGTACAGAACCGAGCAGCAAGGCTTATCAGGGACACTGCTGGGCAGCAGCCACGACTCCACACCCTCCAGCATCGCCGTGACGTGGCGGGACTCACGGTGATGTACAAAGTGCAGGTGGAAAGAGTGAGCCACATGCAGGAGCTTCATCTGCCTGCACGCTCCCCTCAGGTCACCACCCGCATGGTCACCCAGACACCTGGTGAGCTCCTGCTGACCCGATGCAGGACATGGCATCACCAGAGACAATATATAAACTCGTGTGCAAGGAAATGGAACACTCTGTTGGCCTCACAGGAGATAAACCTCAGTGACACAAACACTCAGACATTTAAAGTGCAAGTGAACCATTGGTTACTGAGGCAAGGGTGAATCATGTACAGTGAACGTAGTATATTCAGTGTTATTACAATATAAGTTATTGTTGTACATACAGAATGTAATATACATCACCAGGGTCAGATTTTAAGATAGGTTGCACTAACCCTGTACCTTTAAGTCTGTAAAAACAACGTTCTTACGTAATGTAGTTGTTTTCCCTGTACATTTTGATCAGTATGAAAAAAAAAAAGAAACAGAGAGAGAGACAGAGAAACAGAGAGACAGACAGACAGAGAGACACACAAACAGACAGAGAGACAGACAGACAGAGACAGAGACAGAGAGAGACAGACAGGGACAGAGAGACAGACAGAAGAGAGAGAGAGAGAGAGAGAGAGAGAGAGAGAGAGAGAGAGAGAGAGAGAGAGAGAGAGAGAGAGAGAGAGAGAGAGAGAGAGAGAGAGAGAGAGAGAGAGAGAGAGAGAGAGAGAGAGAGAGAGAGAGAATCTTAATAAGTTAGAAATACTAATAAATACCAAACAAGCAAACAATCCTTCAAAAAGATCTGTAGTCTTTACTCTGGAATGGCTGAGTGGAAGAAATAGTAGTATTGATACTATATTTTACTTTTTGAGAGAGGTGGCTCTATGTGTGTTTTTGTCCCAATCCCTCTATCTACTTCTGTATTTCTTTTTTGTCTCTTTTTTTTCAGCTTGTCTATCTATTTATTTGCTATTTTCTGTTTTGGTCTTTGTCTACCTGTTTTTTAATCAGTCTGTTTTTGTTTCTGACTGTGACTGTATGTCTGCCCGTCCACATAACTTTCTGCCTCTGTTTCTGCTTCCATCTGTCTATCTCTATCAGTCTGTCTATTTATCTGTCTGTTCCTGCCTATGTACCTGTCTATCTATCTATTTTTTTCTGTCTATCTGCCTATCTATACGTCTGTCTATTTACCTATCTACCTATCCGCCTTTCTATTTATCTGTCTGTCATTCTCTATCTATCCGTCTATACCTATTATCTATTTATCTGTCTTGTTTATAATATACATGTTAATCTCTCTATCTGTCTGTCTGTCTATCTATGTTTTTTTTTTTGTTTTTCTTTGTGTTTACCTCTATCTCACTAAAATTTCACGGCCATCATTCATTTTTATTCGCGTAACAGGTAAATACTGTTGTTATCTTATAGTCCACCTCCAGTAATCATAATAGTGTGACTATTTATTTATTTATTTTTTCTTTTTGCGCACAATGTAACTTTTCGAACGTTGATTCATAAATGAGGAGGGGCCGAAATTCTAAGCTACGATATTAGAACTTCCTGCCGGTAGACTCGTAAGACCCACTGTGGTACAAGTAAAGAGTTTTTTATACTTAGACTGTTCGTTAAGTGTAAACAAACCTGGATCCATTCCAATGTCAATGATGCAAAACTTTGACTATTGCCCAGGCCAAGCTGCAGGTTTGTCACATTAAACAGAAAGACTTATCATCTCGCCATGCCAATGCCAATACAGACTAACCATCCATGTCCACAGCAGGTATAATAATTATTGGATAATAATTGTAAGATTAATCGAATACTTACTGGTACAAAGGTTGATTTTAATTTCACGAACATTTATTTAACTGCGTCATTGAAGTAGTTAATGAGATGCTTGCAGCTCACGGCTCACGTCAGTCATTAAGTTTGAGGAAGCAGATATCCACTGTACGAAAAACTTTTGATCATAAAGATAAAGATTATTTGAAGAGAGAACAAGCAAAGGATAGGGAAGGGCGGGCATTTACTACGCTGTTAAACGTTCGTGAAATTACGATCAGCCTTCGTACCGATAAGTACTCGATTAAGTGTGGAGTAGGTGGTCGAGTAGTAGTCTAGATATACAAATATCTGATTAATCTTAAAATTTCACTTCACGATAGTTTAACTGCGTCCGAGGTAGCCAATGAGAACTTTAAAGTGATTCCTAAAACATAAGTTGCTCTGTAGGTCCGCAAAAGTCATTCCTTTAAGTGAGACACGAAAATTCCAAAATCACAAGCAACAAGAAAATACATTTCATGTTCACACAAACAAAAGAACAAGTAAAAAAACATTAATCACAATAATTCCATTGAACATTGCTACCCACAACAAATAGATGAATACAAGTTATACCAATACTGCATTAGGAAAGGGATTCTGATAGCAAAAAGGTTTCCTGTAATATTTTGCAAATGCCAATTCGTTGGACAAATCCAAACCAGCCATGACCGTGGCAAAAGGAAGAGTCAGGGAAACCTTGCTGAATAATGCAGATTTGGTAAAAGGAGGTGAACATTTTGATGGCATCTCTCATGATATCCCTAGTCCAGCGACGTAATGCATCACATAAAGATAACTTAACAGGATTTTTAGTTACTACTAAAAACATGGTAGTTGAACCCCTTGTATCTGGAGTCCTGTTCAAGTAACTGTATATTTCAGTATATACACACAAAAACCCGTCTGCCAGTAACTTCAGGGCTTGTGGAAACCACATTTGTGACTACACCTGTGTCGGCCAGAGTGGGAGTATCGTCAAAAGAGTCGCCTGTCTGCTTGAAGCTTTTTCAACACTCTGCCAAAGATACGGAGTCAGAAAGGCATACAAATTTCCATTATCCCAGTCTATGGTGAAACCATTTATGTAAGTCGCTGAAGGAACTAGTTTCCAGGATGTGCAGGTAGCTACTTAAGCATTAATGCGCGAGGCAAAGATTCACATCTGGTGTATAAAAATTATGGCATAATATTCTGAAAACATGATGGGTATGCATCCACTTAGCATCTATTTTTTTTTACTTGAGATTATTAATCAACCTCTACATTATAATGAATACCTCTTACATGCCCAGCAGATAAAACAGTTCTCGACTGGGCTCAATCAAAAATTCTTACAGTTCATTCAGTCAGCACATGGAGATTAATTAAACTTCGTACTACCACATCTATCAAGGCAAGCAAACGCGGTCGTGTTGTCGCAACGAAGGTGAATGTGAGTATGCTGGCAGTCACTACAAGGAGATTGCAGCTTCATTAAAATGACTTTGAATATCAAAATCTTCATGTGATTAAGCTCTATTTAAGGACAATGACCTCCCCTTTTAGTCTACAAAGGCTGCTCCCCAACCAGTCAGGGAGGAATCAGTGTGTAAATCAAACTGTGGGGAACTTGAGTGCAAAGAAGTGAACTGAGAATCCAGGATAAGAGGCATCATAAATTCCATGGCTGCGAACAAATTCCCTATCCCTGTATCTCAAGATATCTATCCTCCCATCCCTCTCAGGAAACAGGGATCTCGCAGGCTTTCCCCTGCATCCATCATATGGGTAGGCATGCCCCTCTGGTGCCTTGGCACCTGAGGGCTCTGCACGGTCGTAAACCCCAGCAAAACCGGATTGGGGTTGTGGCTAGAGGCTCGCCCGCACCTAGAGGCTCAACCCCAACCGCTGCCTCAAACTCTGATGGCGGCTGTGGACTTTTCTTTATAGGGAGGGGTTGCAACCCGGAAGCCGGTCCTGCGTGTCAGGTTGTCTCCAAAAGGGATAACCCCGCATGGAGGAGGCCAAGGGGACGTCCACAGAACTTATGGCTGCGGTAAGTCGATGCCTCTTTCTTGAAGTTTCTTGGCATGGGGAAGGGAGCCTGCATGGAGACTTGCGAGGTGTGACCGCCTGGAGTGGCGCCATACGGTAGGCGAGATGACGCGTCCCCCGGCATATGCCCCCCATGATTGATTGATTGATTGAAGATAATTTTACCGAAAAGAGACCAACTGTATTACCAGAGCAGAAGCCACAACCAGACCAATGAAAGAGGCCAGATCCTGCAAAGTGACTTCTTAGTGGAGTAAGAACTCGACCTGTTGCTTTATATGGTCACTCCCTCCAAAATGGGGCGTTGACAGTCTTATCATTGGAATTCGGAACTATACTAAGGAATTCCACCGTTTGAATACATTCTAAAAACTGACTTCCTCATATTAATTGTGAGTCCTAATGAGTCAAACACCTGCATGGAAAGGGTAACATTTGCCTGTAATTCCTCTACTGATGGTGCTATAGATAGACAATCATCTATATAGGAAGACACTACTATACCAAACTTGTTCAGATGAGAGAGGCCGGGTTTGAGCAGTTTTGTCGAGATGTGAAGAGCAGATTTTCGACCTTTAGAGGGGCAAGTAAAATGAGAAGGCTGATCCTTCCACATGAACCAGTGCCACTTCCTATCACTAGATTTTACATGAACAGAGGAATATGCTCCCTTCGATCTTTTAAGCTACGGACACTAATCATACCAACAATTTTAATAAATGGAAAAAAGTTTGACAAGAAACCTTGGCCATCTGTAGTGACCTGTCGCAACGAGATTAGCACGCCCACTCGGCTAATCCATCCCAGGTGCACAGCTTGACCTGACGCCAGCCTCAGATCAGTTGTATAATAACATGGTGCGAAAGATTGAAGACCTGCTATGCAAGAAGACAACACCCTCCCGTAACAAAACCTCAGGAAAGCGATTATACACGGAATATGCCACCAGTGAAAAGTGGAGTTTCACATAAAAGGTGGTTACAGGCTGGCGAACAAGAGTAAACTCGTAGAGTATTATTAAAGACTGCCGGAGAGTGTGGAGAGATACGCAAACAAGTGAAAGGTGAATACTAGAAAAATTTGCAAATAGACTTGGGGCCAGTACTAACACACATGAAATATGGAAAAAGATTAATAAGGTCAGGGGAATTAGATATAGTGGGGCCGACATGCACTGATATCACGCAGGTCAAGCTGCTGAGAGCGGTAAAGCACGGACGATCCATTGCACGTAGGGGAAGGTGGGGTAAGACTGACCACTTAACAAAACATTGAGTCTAGAAACCGAATTTATATGATTTTTGGTAGTTTGTGGGTTTGTGGTGGTGCTTTGGGATGTTATCTTCGAAGTCCTCACCCGCATCACGGTTTTTAAAGCAAAACAAGGAGGTACAAGTATTTTCAAAATAATAACTTTTACTGGGCCCAAAATAAAATAGGGTAAGACAGACCCCCAGGAGTCCATCTTACCACGCAAACTGAATGAAGAAACAAATCCTAATTGGCATAAAGCACAAATGAAAAACTCTTCCTCGTCATCATTGTATCCTTTCACATTGCCCATGAGCCAAAATTATTGGTACAAATCAAACGAACAAAAAAAAAAAAAAACCTCTCCATCATCATCTATCCCTGCACAACTTAATGACATAAATTCCACACAAAAACCTCTACCTCAACATCATCATCTATCCCTGTGCATTGCTCATGAGCCGAGCTTTTGCAATTAGCACAACAAACCCACTCTTCCCCTCTCATGGGATCCATCTTACCCCATTAGTAAATTTTCAAATGTTGAAACGTTTACTAAAGTATCTATGTTTCAATGGCAATTTATGGCATCTATATTATCATGTATACACTCATGGGTATGTATAACATAAGTACTAAATCATTATAATAATCATTTCAATATAAAACAAGCAGTGCCTTACCTTGTGCGTATAACATCAGCACTGCATAAAATGACAATTTTTTCCCTGTGAAGAGCAAGGGAAACTTATTGTTCCTACTTGCATTGATGTCATCATTGTTGGGCGACGTGAAGGACATCTACTGTAGGTGTCAAATTTTGAAACTTGCCCTTTATGCTTGGATTTAGAAGGGGGGTTCCGTCTTAACCCATGGGTCCTTCTTACCCGACCTTCCGCTACCTGGGGAGGACGGAGTCACATAATTATGACATTTTAAACTGCCTAGCGTCCATAGAGCAAGGGCTTCTGCTCCGCCTTTTCAATATGAGTTTTAGGGAAGGCAGATTACCCAGGGCGTGGAAAAAAGCGACAATTATACCAGTACCCAAGGTACATGTTTAGGCCTGTTTCTTTAAGATCCTGCTTTAGCAAGATGGAAAGAATTCTACTGGCCATGTTACATTATCTTATTGGAGAAGACCTCATTGACTCATTGTATGGATTTATCAAGGGTCAAGGAACAACAGGAGGTATCATTAAGGATGCGTTTACACCAAGCGATTCGAATCGATTAAATTCATGAAGAATCATTTGAATTGAGTCATTTTGAATCTGCATAGTTCCAACCGACTGATTCACATAATTCAGAAGGCAGCCTTCGGGAAGTATGGACGTATTAGCTTTTGCAGAAATAGCAGTGTTATAGTGGCTGAGGAAGCGTAGGCGTAGGCTTCGGCAACGAATATGGGTGCATACCATTAATTGTAGAAGACTTGAATTTGGGAGCTTGGATATTTTTTCCCATATTTGGTCAATACTCCGGAGAGGTTTTAGGATTTCTTCAGGATACCACGGGATAAGATGTTGGTGGAGCCTGTCACCAAAAAAAAGTACTAGGCCTACAGCAGAAGCCATGATTGTCAGTTCCTACCACTCTGAGAGAATACTTTGTCTCGCCAGGTGGAGCTGTCGAGTGGCAGAACAGAATAATTCACTGATACATACATTCACCGCGGAAGAAAACTTTGCACCAGTTGATACCATGTTATAACATCTAGTGTAGTATTTATTTAGGCTTAACGGTATACGTAGAATATTAAAACAAATACAGCTATGTTAATTCTATTATTCTGTCATATTAACTTATACTTTGTAACATGCCATACCGTAGTATTTAGTGAACGAAATCTGAGGCACAGGGGGTACTATAAGAAAGTCTACATCCCTTTCCCACTCTGGCTGGTGCCTGGCTGACTGGCGATTACGCTGTACATACCACACATTTCAAAGGCATACGATACACCCTACAGTTTCCAAATGAAAATGTAAAACCATGTCAACGTGTCATTTGTTTTTAAAATATGCAGAATAATATTGTCTAGTAATTCGTAGCCTACAGCAGTTCCATCTAGCTATGGTTCGCTACAATACTTGTACATGATTTCGGCGCACAGGATCACTGGGGTCATATATAGCACGTTCTCTTACTAAATTGATTAGAACGTCCACTAGCATGGTGCTTACTCTCGGTTGAATCGCCTTGGCTGATGAAAAATGGGTCCAAACCAATCATTGATTCTGAATTGCCATGAATTGGCATGATTTGAATTCCCGACGTCGGAAAGTGCTGAAAAGCCGCCAGATTCGCCAGATAACTTAATTTAGCACATTCAACTCGGTATGCTGGAAAAAAAAATTACGTCATATATGTGCTATCAAACTAAGTAATAAATTATTAGGAACATCTCTAATCAGCTTCACCAAGCACAGAGAACATAATATGGCAAAACGAGCCAAAAATGCTTGGTTCATGGTCTCAGTTTTGGGACACTTCATCACCTTGAGTGAATTACATTATTTTCAGTTAGCAAGCATATTTCATTGGTTCAAGTTAATTAATTAGCAATCAAATCCATAAAATGTGACGAATATCAAATAAACACGATGTTTTGATGCAAAATCCTTGTATGACTTCAGTGAAAGATTGTCCGTTCCGTATGTAAACAACATCAAACAGGTTTCTACCTGCTACCCACCGGTTATAGGCAAACAGTTCAGGGTCTGGATGCGATGCTGACGGTCCTTTTGCACCAATCTATGAAGTACTTTGAGCAGATAGCATGGTCCTTGGTAGCTCTCCACGTCGGGCCTCGTTTACATCGTGTCTCCCATAATCTTCTTCGAGCCGCGTCTTTCTTCCTGGGAAACACAGTCCATCCTTTCACGCCTTGGTTTTTCTTTTTTGATATAGAATTGCAGTCAGCTACAGCACATGTATAAACCGGCATTCTGTTCCAGCTCTAAGAACACTCCACACTAGGGTGACCAGATTTCTGAGACAAATTCCGGGGACATTTTCAGTTCAGGGAGGTAAAAACATGTAGTGTTTTTGCACTGGAAAAACTAAAACGGGGACACTATTCGTACCATTTCTAAACCAACAATCAAAAGTTTCTCTCGCCTTATTTACCCAAGTTGCAAAGAAAAAAAAAATCTGAGATCATGAACACCCATTAGCTGTTAAAATGTGTCCGCTATACACTTCACCGTCTTCACGGAAACTAAGGCCTTCTCCTTATTCTTGACATTCTAAAAGAGTAATTATAAAAGGACATAATTATCATAATCAAAAGGAGTAGTTTTTTTTAACGCATCAAGTGATCTTTCAGTTACAGAAAACCGGGGACAGCAGTAGCCGGGGACAGGTCACTCAAATCGGGGACGTCTGGTCACCTTACTCCACACGAGCTTCCAAACAACGGCGGGCCGCGGGGTTGTTTTAGTGTTTTGAGAAGACTCGTTGTTCCCGAGTTCAGTTAGTCTTTTCGGTTTGATATACCTTTAGCCGCAAAAAATGTTGCAAGATTATTACAGAATGTATTCCTTTGTAATATTTAGACGAGGAACAGTGCTCTCTGTTGAAATATGTGAAAAAATGTTTCAAACCAAATATGTAGTTGAGACTAGTAAAAAATGCGAGAGCATTGAAACCGCGACTGTGAGTATTAAGCTTATAATAACAGTTTTGTAGAGTGTGTATTACCAGATCATATGGATAATGTTAGGATAAACACTTCAAATTAATGTTTTGCAGTACAAAGACTCAATACCTCAAGATTTATTATGATATGAATTTTAGAATGTGTCTCTCTTGCGAGCTGGTTGGCTGTATACCGAGTCGCGTATTAAAACAGCCAGCGATCAATGGCAACCCAAGAATATCCGACGTCGGGAAATTCCCGACGTCGGATATTCGATTCGCCTGGTGTAAACGGTTACATTGAAACTTATGTGGCCAATCAACATGATTCATGAATCGTGTTGATTCTTCATGAATTGAATCGATTCGATTCACTTAGTGTAAACGCAGCCTTACTGTCTAAGTAACAACGTGGATTATTGCCTAACCTTGATAGACCTTAAGGAGGCGTTCGATAAGGCCAATGGGGAGGTCATTCTATATGAGCTTGCCAACCTGAGTGTGACGGGGCGTCTTCTGTATTGGATAGGAGATTACTTGCATGGCAGATGGGTGGTGTCCTATCAGGAGAACGGAGAAGATTATGGAGCTCGGCACGCCGCAGGGAGTTTAGCCCCACATTATTTAATGTAATAATGAATAGGATTGCTACGGAGAAATTTGCGCAGAGAGTTGGTATTACCAACTGTATTGATGACATACTCCTTCAGAGTAAAAAAGTGACTCGTATCATGGAGGTCATATTAAGGATGGTGTACTTAAGCACAATTAGGTCATTAATCGTATATGCCAGTCCTGTCCTGTCCTACTTAGATGGTGGCAGGGTAGATAGACTGTAGTGATTACAGAATGAGGCAATGAGAATCATTCTTCACTGCCTAAGAATGCCGTGATCCTTGCTGTGCGGTGTGAGCTTAGTCTGCCCAGCATTGCAAATTATATTAGGGAGGTAAGCACCAAATCTGCGGTGCGACACATGAGGTCCAAAAGTGGCACTCAGCTGCGTGATAGGGTGTGTGTGTGTAGATAAACTGCAGTTGCTCTGTAAGCCATAGGAATTACTTAGGAAGGCTTGTGTATTACTTGGAGGCCTACAGCATCTCCACCGACACTTTAATCTTTGACAAAATTACGCAGTAGACTCCCTGGGAAGGCAGGAGTTATGATGGTTGTGGGTCATTTATCTTATCCAAAAGAGAGTTACTATCCTGGGGGAACTGAAGTTCCACTATGATTGTCAAATAAATGGGGTCATAATGAACACAGCTACACATGTGTACTGTGATGGATCTGTGAAGGACGATGGGAAGGCAGGGTGTGATGCCCTCGTGAGACACTTCTCAGGAAATGGGGACACGTAGATACAGACTACAGCTACTGGCTGACAGATCGTGTGTCCTCCACTTAGGCGGAGCTTTGTGCCATCCGCTACGCCCTCACAGTGAGGGAGATGTTTGCATTTTTAGTGACAGTCGCGGGGCACTACAAACACTGCAGAGCCCTCAGCCGGTACTTGTGAAACTTGCCACGGAGTGTAAAAACCTAATTAAGTCCCTGGGAACGCAGCGGCGGGTCCATATTTTTATGGATTCCATCGCCCGTTGGAATCAGTGGGAATGCAAAAAATGAGTGTGGACTTTCAGTGCTCAGTAACTTTACAGTAAATAAATACCCAAATAAGGAATGTGAATGCAGAAAGTGAGAAGGTTTAGATTCAAGCTAGATGTGATACTAGTGAGACACTAAGACATTATGTACGAGTGGCAAATGCAACAAACTTTACGTGTGTGTGTGTGTATGGAAGACACAGAGTGGCGTGGAAAGACAGCGTTTGTACCAGGCTAAGGTTGGGCTGTAAATATTACAGGCAGATTGGAGTGGTGGTTAGGAATGCAGACAGGCAGTGCAGGCTGTGTGGTCAGGATGACTCCAACAGCCTGCCTAACTACGTGCTCCGCTTGAGCTGTCACAAACCACGTGGCTAGTACGTACCTCTTCATGACTGAACAGATCATATGCATCTTTAAACATTCCCTTGTGCATATATTAGATAATTAATGTTACGTTTCATAATTTTACAATAATTATACTATTAATATCTTACATAATTAGATCAGGATGATGGACACTTACGTATGTACCATTGTCCTTTTGAGCTGTGTGAATTTTATATATAACATATCTAATTTCCTATTTCAATAAATAACTAATAAAATAAATTCACTGCCTGGATCTTGGTTCAGTCAGCACTATACTAACGACTCATCACCACCTTCTGTCAATTCGTCCGTCGCCGCTACCCAACGTGTATTCTAATAAACACCAGCCGATTAAAGCACACCATTGTACTCCTTGGAGAAGCCTTTGACCGCGCAACGTTGACAGAGGTAATGAGGACTGGGCGACAGCTAACAGTGACAACCCGGAACAAATAGGCAAATAGGCTGCAGTCCTTGGACCGTAACGTAATAAGCAGCAAAGGACCATTACGGACCTTGGTCTTCACTGCAAAAAACAACAGAAAATATACTGGCAACACGGCTGCCAAACATTTTCCGTAAAATTTAGTTATCTGTAAACAAGAATTTTGCAGAAAATTCACTGGCAACAAGACTGCCAAACATTTTCTATAAAATTTACAGTTATCTGTAAACAAGATTTTCTGTAAATTTTAAAGATCTGTATTTTCTTCCTTGTAAACTGTCACAAGGTTTTTCTGTAAACCATTTACAGAAGTTACTTGTTAAAGAAAACTGGAAAATGTATTTCTCACTTTTATTGTTTATCACTGGAACAGTGCTGACTAACAGTATTTGCAGTTTAAAGCACCTTGTGAACAACTTAACAGTATCAATTTCTTTACAAAATTCTAGTTAACATCCATAATATGTACACTTAATGATAACAGTACAACACATATATAGGTCCTTCACATATACTAATTTGGGAATTGCTTTATGCAGAAAAGAGCACTCATGTGAGATTCTTTTCTATATTAACAGATCTTAAGTATATCACACATTTATCTGAGAATTTACAGAAGTACAAAAATATTTCATTACCTCTGTGAGGAATCACTTAACCTAAGCCAAAGTATATGAAAAAAAAAAAAAAAAAAAAAAATTCTTTCCAGTATCTAAAACATTCTTGAAAAAATAAGTAAACTTAAACTGTATGTGTTTATAAGAGAAGCACAGAAGGAATGAAAAAACTGAAATCTAAAGAATACCTATCTGATAACCAAGCTGAATAAAAAAGAAAAAAGAAAAAAAAAAAGAAAAAAAGAAAAACTGAAGTCATCCTTTTAGAGAAAGCAGGATATCAGTTAAAAGGAACATGGGAACCTGAATGCTGTCCTATTGCCCATGGAAAATCTATAAATGTGAGAAAATTTGCAGCAGAAAGAGAATTCAAGAAAAAATAAATCATAATGAACTCTGCATTTAACTATACATCATCCAGTGTGGAGAGAACTTTATATCATCAACACCATCGTCACCATATAAATACATCACCAATCATGAAGAAAAATTACATCGTCATCATTGTAATCATCACTACACTTATGTAAATGGAGAAAACTTGACAGCATTGTTGTCATTATTATAATCATTACACCATTAAAAAAAGCATTTCAGAGAGAAAAAAATATAATGAACCTATGCATTTACAGCATAACCATTATAGTCATCACTGACACATCATTGAAAAAAAGAGCATTATTTAAGTACATCACCAAGAATGGAAGAGAAGTTCATCCAGTTGAATATCACAATTCTAGCTTCCTCCCTTCTATAGTGGCTGACAGCATCTACAATAATTAAGATAATGAAAACATGATACAAAAGTTGCATTGTTATCTTCAGTAAAACAGTAAGGTATATACTACGGGGCAAATCATTTAGTTCTTCTGAAGTCAATGGTAATAAATAAATTAAATAAATGACGGCCCAATAAATTTCCCAATAGAGATGACCTGCCCCTCTCTCCAGGCAAAAAACATTGAACCAATCTGTCATAACAGCATCTCTAATAAAATTTGCATATATATATATATATATATATATATATATATATATATATATATATATGAATTACCTTTGACTGAATTCTTTGTTGATGCCGAATCCATGGGTACATACATCATATTGAAGTTGTTATAAGAAGTGTACAGCATAGCTAGGCGATAAACTCAGCGACACCACCACCACCAATGGACATCTTGTTGTAGTAAACCAATTCTCCTGAAAATAAAAAAAAAAAAAAAATAAATAAATAAAAATAATGTAGCCACCTCTGGTAAGGCTTTCATCCTCATCAATCAATGCTTGTGGCACAACTACAGTAGATATTCCCACACATTCCCTTCCTGTTTATTAAGCAAAAAAGAGCCAATTAATAGCTATCAGAGATAAAATTATACAAAACTACAATAATATGATAATGTTTGTAAACATCAAGTAAATCAAGAATACAAACTTACCAAGCCCAGCACTGTCCTAATATAGACATCCCTCCAGCTGTCCTTATTTCCCGGCTCTGCTTTTACAGCTCTTTCACTCAGCTGACAGGACATGGGAATGAAAACCTAACCTAACCTAACCTAACCCTAATCTTAACCTTAAACTAAACTAATCTAACCTAGCTGAGGCAACATGCACCACTAAAATGTCTTCCTCAGAACCCTACTGACCAATAGTGTGGTTATGTTATACTACCTAGGTTAGGTTAATGTTAGGATTAAGTTCCTATTTTCATTCCCACATCCCGTCAGCTGAGTGAAATAGCTGTGAAGGAAGAGCAAGAAAACGAGGACAGCTTGAGGGACATCTATATTAGGAGAGTTCCCCAAACTTTACTAAACACAGTGTTTGGGGGAAGTCCTCCTAGAAATCATGTCTGGATTACATAAATTTTCATTGACCTTGATACATGACAACAGAGAGGACATGCAAAACTCTGAATCCTTGACACAGAAATAATTAATTACTAAATAAATCAGTAGTACTTAACTGTGCTTGCCCTTTAGGTATTCAGGGATTATTACAACACTTAAAAAAAACATCATTAAACTTCTAAGAGTGGTGGGAGGACTCATGTAACAAACTGGACTACATTTTCACTCATTCACTACCTAGTCTTCCACTCACCAGTACCCACCAGTTGGATGTAACACTTAACTTAGATAACCAACTAAAGAAACTAGCACTACCATAACCAAACCAAACCAAATTAGCCTAACTAATATAACCTAACCTAACCACTATAATATAACATTGGTATACAATCAGACTAATCAAACAAAACCTCAGGTAAGGCCCCATTGATTAGTAATTTTGTTAAGTAAAAAAAAAAAAGCATACATTATGCACAAATACACACTTAGCAATGACATGGCTCACAACCTGAGGTTAACCAACCATTGAATCGTCACTCACATGTGAAGCAGGAGAGCAGGGCACTAGGAGTAGGTTGGGGCCGGGCTCTTCGTGGTGTCTTTGTTGAGGCTGTGTAGGTGAGCGTTGGCAGCTTTAACACAACTTATAGTGTCCCAAAAGTGCAGTGAGGCTGTGAGCAGGTATTATCAGGCTTGTGTCTCACACAGTGCAGGATAAAAGAGTATTATCAGTCTGATTCTCGTCCTGTCATTGTTGGTCCGGCGGGACAGCTTGTTACTTGTAATTCGTATTTGTAAACCAAAAAGTTGGCGGTTCAACAGTTGAGCATCTAGATGCGCAAGTAACTGTATACTCTTATGGTTTTATTATTCTTCTCATCATAGTAACTCAAAATTTCATACTATTAAATGTTTCAACCGAGATCAAATATATTTCTTACCTTCCATGTCTCCGCAGAGTAGAATATTCCATCTTCTGGTACTGAAGTTACTAGGGTAGGTACTTCTATAGGTACTACTAAGCGTTTCAGAGTTTGAGGGCACGTTTTTCTAGAATAACTTTGTAAGGAACACGCATATCATAATGAAATTTTGCCACGGTGTACTTGACACCCTCCCCGAATATCTCAATGTGTCAAGAATTGTCAACAGTATATAATAATGGCACTTCTCCCTATAAGAACAGGAGAAAGTCACTTATCCCTCACGAAGAAACGGACAAGTGGTGAGAAATGGTGACGTAGTACTATCTGTGACGTAGTAACAAGCTCCACCCACATAGTCCATCCCCCTGCTACTACCCTCCTTCTCTTCCATCCCCCTACCCCATATTACGCTCCCTCAGAATCAGAATCAGAATAAAAAAGGAAAGATGGGGAGGGGGAAGTGGGGACAGAAGAAGAATAGATGGGTGATAAGAAGGGAGCTTCAGTAAGAGGGTAAAGTCACTGGGGCTTGACCCAGGCGCAAGATGGACTTTTGTGATTACTGAGCGTTTGGTCTATTATAGAAGTTCTTTATAGAAGAGATGGACGCGGCAAGGGAGGCCGGCACCAGACCAGGGGGAGCCAAGCAGAGCGCATTACTACCGAGCACGCAAGAGCAAAGGACCGTCAATGCCACGGACGAGGGCGACGCACCCACACGGAAGTGGCGGCCAAACCGTCTCGTTTTCAGTGCAAACAACAAACACCGTGAAGCAGGAAGAGTGAAGTACGTGATAGTAGAAGGGGAAAGGATGACACATAGAGAGGATGGGGTGAGAAGTACTTCCGTATAGCGGAGGGACCTACAGTTTTACGTGGGTTCCGAACCACGGATAGTAGTAGAATTGGTGATTTGGGGTTGTAGGATATGTTTTAACTTTATTAGCGAGGTTGGTGAGGGGGGTTATGAATATTTTATTTGTGATTAAATGCGTGTGATGAGTGGATATTGGTGTTTCCCCTCCCCGTCTATATATTCCTCTCTCTCTCTCTCTCTCTCTCTCTCTCTCTCTCTCTCTCTACGTCACCATTTCTCACCACTTGTCCGTTTCTTCGTGAGGGATAAGTGACTTTCTCCTATTTTTATAGGGAGAAGTGCCATTATTATATACTGTTTACGATTCATGACACATTGGGATATTAGGGAAGGGTGTCAAATACACTGTGGCAAAATTTCATAATGATATGCGTGTTCCTTACAAAGTTATTCTAGAAAAACGTGCCCTCAAACTCTCTGAAACGCTTAGTAGGTGAGTTGAAATAACCTTGCGTCACCGAAATATTATATACAACGTCTGAGCTTTTCTTCTCATTTCATTATGAATAACTTTCATCATCACCTTAGGTAAAAATGTAAACGATAAACGCATGTCGAAATCCAAAGGCGCTACATGGCAAGTATCCAAGAACGATGCCAGTTGTCGCAATAAACAATGCGCATGACAAATAACATGGAAAACAACTTTTAAAGCATTCTTTTAAGGCTATTGGTGTTATCTACAATGAATAAGTATTACATTCCTAGTATTTCATAAAGAATAATATCTAAGAAACTATTTAGAAACAAAGAAAAAAAATGCAACATTTACAGACACACTGTAGCTTGAATTTACAGAGTTTATCTGTATTTGATTCTAGTACAATAAAATGATATTTAGATAATATGGAGGCTTATGAAGTCTCAGCACACACTCAATATTGCTTATTAAATGTTAACAACGACTCAGCCAATAAATTAAAGACATCACAAGCAAAATGTATGTCACATACAAGTCAAATCTGTAAATCTTGGTTACAGTTACTTCCTGTTAGTATTTATGGAAAAAATACTGTAAAAACAACAGCTTTATTTTACAGTGCAACAACAGACATGAAGCAGCCAATAACAATTACAGACCTCGGTCCTCACTGTAAAACAAAGAGCAACAACAGACACCGAAGTTAGAATTTTAATAAACAGCCAAAGGTAATAAAAAAGAAAACTTGCCAAGAGAAGAAGTCGGAAAAACAGTGCTCACGAGAAAAGTAGTACACACCATCGAAAATTCTTAGGTCTGTCGAGAACAAACAAACTAATAAAAACAGACTACAGGAGAATAAAAAAAAAACAAGCCTAACAACACCATGAACAATCACAACATGGACAAAGTAAAAAAGGGAAAAATCTTACCGCGCCAGTAAACAGGGGAGAAAGGTATGGCCTGAGCGAGCGCTGGCTGTGGAGTGTCGACGGACATGTGCAGTGTGAGCTGAAGGCATCTCATTGGCTATCTCGGAAGTCGTTGAACTATCCTGAAGTGAAATTCCTTTCCAAGATTACAAACCAGGAGAACTATACAATTACTCTAATAACTCCAAAAGTCAGTTAACAACGTAAACTATAGCTACTTTGTTATCTTATAATTTAATTCTTCATTTGAAAGCTACGAAAGCACACGCAGAGAACACCACCACCATACTTATACGTGGATGAGGTGCCAACAGGAGCAAATGGGGAGGAATAAAAACAGCAGCACAGCGGACGTCGTGCTAGGGAGGTGGTGGTGTTGTGGATGACGTCGTGAGCGTGGAATCGGGCAGACGTCCATGTGTACGTTCGAATCCCACCACGTGCGGTCTTGAAACTGTCATTAACGAGTGGTTTAAAGTTACCTACATGTTACCATGGTACTCAGGTTCTAGGTGGAGGTGTAATTGCCTTACACTAAAGATGCGCTTGGGTAGTGATATGAACCCTAATATGGGTACCACTATGAATAGAATTGCCTACGCCGCAAATGTGTGGAAGCTGAACAGCGCTTCTCATACTCTTCAAACAGACCTACAGACGCTATAGGCTGTATGTTGATTAGACTGTCTGTATCGCGGGAGTTGATATAAAGTCCAGGAGACAGTCAACACGTATTGTTGTTTACACTGGCTGCAACGAACAAAACAATCCTGGCTAACTCTGTGTACATATCATCTCCTCAGTCTGTTTGTAACCCTTCTGAAGATTGTGGGATAAGAGTGTGACTGCCGGATGTATGAGAGTGTGGTTTATGTATATTAGTGTTAGGTATTTTCCTATCTTACAATCTAAGTAATATTCCTACAGAAGATGCTGTCGTTATGGATGACTTCAATACTCGTGTTGGCATGCCACTCTTACCTAGCGACCATTATCAGTATTATCAATATAGAAATGTTAAGGACGAAGTAGTAAACATTCATGACAGAATGTTGTTGAATATTTGCCAGAATAATGCAATGATTATAGTTGACCATCTCTCTCTCGTGGTGGAAAACAGCTAATTGTTGAACTATCTTTCAGAAGGTCATAAACATATATTTCTGAAATTAATTCATATCTGGTCAAAGGTGACTGTCTTCATTCCATAAAAGACCTCAGTCTTCGCCAAGATATAAAAGGATCAGACTATGTACTGTACCTCTATGCGTCATACTGACAGTAGACAGCGGGAGAGGGCATCGTTGCTTGGGCAATCGTACTGTAGCAAAAATAGTGGGATGAGATTACAGAAGCGCTTGTTACAAGGCTCTCGACGTGGAACTACTGACGTGCACACTGCAGGAGTCAATATCACCGGATGTACGAGTAACGCTGCACGGCGAAGATCTGGACGTAGATGAGATGCTTTCACAAGGTTGCTGTGTGATTAGGGAGGTGGCTGACGACTGAGCCAAACAGCAACGAGAAAATGACCACGCATGGAATGAAATGCAGCCAAGATGAAAGAGATTACTGTATACCAAGAACTCTTAAGTTACCTTTAAAATCTATAAATTGAAGAGGAGGCTGTGAAACTGACCATGTATATTGTAGAACAACCGATAGCAGAACAACTCGAAATTCATTTTGAAGATTTATTAAAATCAACTTATGTGGAAACTCTTGTAATTGATGATATGCCAAACACACCTGTACTTGATAGTCCTATTTCATATAATGAACTAGATAAAACTTTGAGTGGCATGAATGTGAACAAATGTTATAGTGGGTTGCATCCGGGTATTATGAAAATTTAACGGTATCATGGCTATAGGGCTACATGAAGGCGGTGGCCTAGTGGATAAGGTGGTGAGCATGGGATCGGGCAGAAATTCACGCGTATGTTCGAGTCCCATCAAGTACGACCTTGAAACTATGCCATATGTCGAGTGGTTTAGCATGGAGGGCTATGGTGGGGCACCTCCCAGCAATGATAGTCCATGCCCAGTGACGTCCAGTTCCATCTATCCTTCTTCGTGGCGCTTCGAGGTGTAAGGGTAAGGGAGGGGGGGGGGCACCAGCCACATCTGGATTGTGGGAACGGCGGCAGCTGCTCTGGCTGAGACTCGACACGTGGGACGGGAGAGAAGTAACCCTCTTGTATTTGACTGAAATTTTCATCAGCAAGTGTCCGTTTTATTGGTTTAAATCTCGCCGTGTGACACTCAAAGCATGTAGTTTTCCCTTTATTTTCGATTCATTGACTCGAACCTGACTTGCGCACTGCGTTTGTCACTCATACGCGTGCAGGTACATACTATTGTGCATGTCTACTGTACAATTGTCCACTGAGAGAGCGATTTGCAGAGCCCAGAGACATGGTCCCCATCTCGGCCTGTACAAGAGTGACAGCCTTGCCTCCTACTACCATAAGGCTCACGTTCCTCTTGAAAAAGACTAGTTGTCCTTGAGTCACAAATCTAATTCCTGCCTACGTGCCCAACCCCTGCTACCCGGTAGTGCATTACAGCACCCCGCGCTGCCACTATCCCCATACGCCTCCCGCCCCGAGTCTGGAGTAACGCAGTGCGACTTGCCGCTGACTGGACTCACCTGGCATACTTGTGTGTGCGTGGCTGTTTTTCATGTCTTTTTTTTTTTGCAATTAATTGTTTTTATTTGATGAATTAGTAAAATAAAACGTGAAATAAGAGCTACATAATTATTCAGATTACTCTTACTTTGCAAATACTGATTAAGAATTCAATGAAATGGTTTTCTATACTCTATTGAATATTTAGTGGATATTTCCACAGAGAGTCAGAAATGTGAAAGAGATACTAAACATAAAAATGAAAGGAGATACAAACCCGTCGCTCTCACTGAGATAGAGCTGCTGAACCCATCAATGCTAGCAGCACCAAGCAGTGGAGACACCCTGCCATGAAGAGATATCTCGGTTCACTATATAATACAGAGAGGACGTTTCGCCTTTGAGCACTTCATAACAGCATTTGTCCCTCAGTCGCCAGATGTAAAACGACTCGTCACGGCTTGGAAACCACGCAGCAACTTGCGCAGTGTTCCGTGACGACTGTTCGTCAAGAGTAGCATTGGAGAGGCTAAGAACAAAAGCAATAAAACACTTTTCAATACTGTACATGTATATTCATATTAATTAACAGTAAACAAACTACATAAGAGTATGACTTCTGGAATATTTCATCCGAGGACTTGCAAGGCTCCGTGGGGAGGCGCCCCCTCCCCTCCCTCAGCCCGCCACAACCCACACTTACAAAGACCGCACACCGAATAGAGCGGAATGCTAAAGTGACCCTTCCAACTCGCCTCGACACAGCTCCAGGGACAGCAAGTAATACTGTTTTCACGCTGCCAAGTCGCTGAGTCGCATTGCCACCTTGCTCACTGTGGCATTTGCTGCACCACAGTTATACAATGGAGAGATCAGGTGACGGCGTCTGCCTCACTCTGTCTCCTGGCACATCCTGCCACGCTACCACATAATCACAATACCAAACTTCAGGCCTTTTTACTATAATCAGCGATAGGGTGATCACCTGCATTGCATTTCTCAACACTACTCATCATAATGATAAAATGTTTGTGCCAGAATAATAATATTTTTATAAAACTTGAACACCTTAAACTGTACACATAAACTCTTGGTAACATTTCATTTTTAGTAACAGGTAGGCATCACCAACAACAACCTAGAGATTTTATGGTATAGGGGGTAAACAAATTATTTTGAACACATCATATAACCTGAAAATCATGCAGCGTCCCACCTCGACCCACGATTACATGGCGTGTGTTGTACATTGCTGAGCATGTGAGGGTGAGCGAGGAGGCCGCCGAGGCAGGACGCTGAATGTGCACAGAAGGGCACAGTAGGAAGTGAGATGAAGTGCCTGTTTTGCTTGCATCTTAGTACAGAATATTATCAAGATACGGTGAGCCTGCGAGCGAGTAGGTACATACATACAGTACATACATATACATACTACATTTATACTCGTACAACCTGACTTATGGCTGGTCGGCGGCGCTATTTCGCGGTTCCTGCGGCGGGAGAGACTACAAGGCCAGTCTTTGGCTGATGACTTGAAAGCGTTCCCTGGTGAGGTTCATCACGTCCACCGCCAACTCCTCCACAGTGGTGTAGCGCACATTGCTGAAGCTGAACAGGTCCTGCAGCAGTCCCACAATCTGGTCCTGGGGGCGTAAGGCTCAGTCAGGGAACAAACGTGTATGTCCTAATAATCGTAAACCCAAATTGCCTCGGGTATATGTGAGTGTAATGAAGGCAGTGTTTCTTCGCATTAACAAGATATGAATCACCACTCTTGACTGAGTGACTCTAGATAATACGATCTATTAAGCATTTGTTAATGAAATGTGAATAATTCAGTGCAATAAAGTGGTTGACGTCGATATATTTCTTTTCAACTATATGAAAATTACAAGGGATGCTCCTGCCTCTGAAAGTGACGGTAATTTTATAGTAATGAATGTAGTAGTTTTGATTACTGAACAGTGTGAATCAAATGAGAAAGACTGATAAAGCTACTGCTACTGCAACACAAAATACCAATACCACCACTATAACTGTTTCTGTCACGTGTATCATCGCTCTAATTCCTCTGCTTTATAGAATTAACATGACAAACATCAACTAACAAAGTTCAAAACAGCCATGTGGAGGAATTGGCATCCTTTCCACCAATTTATTACGTCAACGAGAAGTATATGACAAAAATGAGTGATTAGCACTGCAATACCTAACAACATAGATTTATTAGTTACCTTTCCCCTTGCGAGTTATAGTGGCCGGTAGGAGAGGCTCCGATAAGTTACAATACGGGGAGCTGGTACGAGGGAAGAGTATTATTAGTAATCTCGTTTTATAAAGTAACGTACCTTGTTTCCGCTCCTGATTTACTTAAGAGGGAGGACACTTCTACATCATCACGATGAATTTTTTTTTGACACACAACAGTATTATAGGCAAGATGCACAATGCACTGGTAGGGATAATAATTACTAGAATATGGCATACGTTATGGCCTTAAAGTTCTTTTGGATTAGTAAAAGTGTTTGTACCACGAGAAATATTCGAGCTATCACTGCTATGTATTGAAGTGGCGCGACGTACAATCATCTGCCTCTTTCACTTTTATTTGGTATTCACTATCTTTTAAAAAGAATCATGGTGTCAGGTATTTTCTTCTACCAGTTTGTATAATTAATCACATTGAATAAAACACGAATAAAAAAATATAGCAACATTTTATATTTTTATGTACTTTTTTTTATTAGAACCATAAAGTTAGGATAAAGTTCTATATTCCACGACATTCCATTATTAATTATCCCAAACAAAACGTATAGGTAAAGAAAAGAAAAAAAGTACATATTCCCTTACCTACATTTATATAATAATATCCGGTATTTAATTTATTGGAGCCATAGAGTCAGAGTAGTCCTTTTTTCCCCCCATCACATTCCACTATCGATTATCTTGAACAGACCAGACATGTAAAATACTGCACATTTCCTCACAAAAAGCAAGTACTCACCTCAAGTACTCATTTTGAAGACATTACTCTGATTGCCTTGAAGACTAATATCTTATCTCTCCCTACCTGAATGAAGTACACAATCCTCTTCCCTCCACACAAATATTTACACCCGTCCCTCACTCAGCCATGAGGAGCCACGCTTATCTATTAGTACCTTGAAGAGTACACATCCCTACCAAAAATCTAATCTTAGTAATGATTTTTTTTTTCGTCAAGAAGTATACTTGGATTTTAGCTGCAGACCTATTACTTTTCTTCCCAGTATTTTTCTTTAATAACTTCATAACTATTTGTAAAAAAAAAATGTACATTAATGTATATGCTTAGTGACTGTTTACCTCCTCACATAGAGACATGGTATCGGATATAAGCAGAGGGGTTGTGGCCTCGGTTTCTCACTGTTTGGCATGTGAGTGGTCTAACGCTATCAAAAAATCGGCTGCTATGAAATAGATCGAAGCTCTTTCTTTATGGGAACGACCGGCTGGGTAACCAGGAGACAACCGTAGATAAATTACAGAGGTCCCTCTCACCTTGAAGAACGTGCACAGCTCCCGTATGTTCTCATCAGGCCCCAGAAACCCCCAGGCCAGCACGGGGGAAAGGTGCTCAGACACGTCGTAGAAATGCGCGATGAATCCGTCATGGTACTTGAGCATCCGCCGCTTGGCCCGCAGCACGCTCCAGACAGCGGTGGACAGAGCCTGTTGGAGGGTGGGGCAGGTAGCAGGTTAGAAAGACTTGCTAGAGCGCAGCATTGTCTAGTGACAGAAACTACTAGAATAAATACAAACTACCTACAGTATAGAAAAGTGCTCGCTTCTGTTACTGTTCTTACCATTGTTACTACTGAGAGCTGGTTCTATGATGCAGACCTAAGATTGCTGGATAAAAGTTACGGATTTGATTCTGGCTCACGGCAATTGCTTACTCTAAGAGGCCGCATTTTTTTTTTTTTCATAATTCATAATTACAGCGATCTCTCTCTGTCTCTCTCTCTCTCTCTCTCTCTCTGTTATGGATTAAGTTATTGGATCATCATTCCTTCTGATCGCTATTCAGAACTTTAACGTATTGGAGTTTGCTCCACTTTTTTTTTTCCGATGTGCATTGTGGTTTATACTAAAGATTAAAAATAGCGATTTTATTGAGCCGGAGTGTTGGTCTGGTGAAAGGTATCAGAAAGGACTAAAGGGAAAGGGGTTTTCCCATGTAGTAAACAAACCAGGACACTGGGATCAACATAAAGTTGATGATTATATTAATAATATAAACAAGAAATTGGTGACATACGTGATTGAGAATGCAGATCTAAAGTCTGTTTCAGAGTTGAATTTTGATCTGAAGAAAATATTAATTGAATCAGGTTTGAAAGTATTTCCAAAGAAAGATAAGAGGTTTATCAAAAGTAATAATTGTAATATCACCGATTATGGCAAAAATGTTTTCTAAGTATAAAGGAATATCATACAGCAATGCATAAAAATAACGTAAGGACTGTAACAAATTATAATGACATGATAATTAAGAGCAAGAATTACATACAAGAGTTGAAAAGAGCCAAGAAAAAAGAAATCTCAATGCAAAGTTACGGACGGTTAAAACTAAGGATTCCAGACTCTATTGGAAAATTTAGCAAGGACCACAAAAGAAGTCTCTTATAACAAAGCTGCTGGAATGAATACTTTAAGAACATCAAACACATGCTAAGCTTTTTAACAAAATCTTAGAAACAGGAAACAACGTAGAAGACTGGCTAACTAGAATAATTGTACTACCTATTTATTAGATTGCGGAAGACATCCAAGATGTAAATAATTATAGAGGGATAACTTTATTGTTAAAGAAAGCAACAATACCAAATTCAGGACCGACGGAATTTTGTGATAGGAATTATGTCATAAATGAAATCCAGACTTGTTTTAGGAAGGGATATTGCACTACTTATAGTGTATTTGTAATTAAAGGCTTGATTGATTTACTTCGGTATAAGGTTTATATAATACACAGAAGGCAACGGAAACACATTGTGATAAATGGAAGGTGGATATCAACTGTACAATGACTATATTTTGCTGATGAGTATAAGTATTTAGGTGTTAAAATTAACTATAATGGGAGTTTTGAAACAAGTCAAGAACAACTTTGCCAGCAAGGAAGATGAGAAATTTACAGTCGAAAATGGAATCTAGCAATTGATTTTGTAACTGAAGCTGTTTGATGCAATGGTGCTACCTCTTATAATGTAACGTTGTAAGAAAATGTTCACGTAACTTTTTTTTAAACACCTAATTAATGTCAGCAAAACCACATGTAACGCAATAGTATATGATGAGTTAGGCAAGTATCCTGTAAGTGTTCACATAAAAACGAGAATGTGAATCACTGGCCTAGATTGCTAAATGGTATCATAGCAAACTTTGTTACATAATGCATCAGTGTTTTTTCTTAATTGTATGCTAAAAGTACTTAAAAATCACCATGGTTGGATTATGTAAAAGCAATGTTGAATAATTCAGGTATGTCTTGGATCTGACACATTCAAGAAATAGATAATCATACTTGGTTGAGGCTTATGTTCGAGAGAAATATCAAAGATCAGTAGATAACGGAATGGAGGTCATTATTAAATGGTAAGTCTTATGTAATGTTTACGTTTCATTTAAAGTTTGCTTTATTTTTTAAAGTTATTAAAAGAGTCGCATAGGATTAGCATTAGTAGATTAGGAAGTAGTAATCATGTACTGTAACGGCTAGGTATACTAGAATTCTACGATTTGTAATAAATGTAATGATAATGTAATAGGGGATGAGTTTCATGTTTTGCTTAAATGTAACAATAACGAAATCGAACTCAGGACAAACTACTTAACCCGGTATTACATAAATAATTCAATAAGGTATAAATTACAAAGTGGCAGATACACGATACAACACAAGTTAGCAATATTTGTTAATAAGTCTGCACTTCATATTTTTGATGTGTACAGAGTGAATGAATAAATTTATAATGTTTATTTTGTATGGAAGCTGTGCACCATACTTTGTCCAAAACTTTGGGCAAAATAATAAACAAGTACAAGTCTCTCTCTCTCTCTCTCTCTCTCTCTCTCTCTCTCTCTCTCTCTCACTTCTTCATATAGCCCGCTTCCTCACACTCTCCCTTCACTTACAGACTCCTTGAAGCCATTGGACAGCCAGCGGTTCTGCACCACGGCGGTGACGGAGGAGGGTGGGTTCTCCAGGTCTTCGAAGGCGTCCATCAAGATAAAGTCGAGCACCACGTCATAGAAAGTAATAGCTTTAACGCCACGCCCTTGCAGCTCAGCCTCCACCTCGCTCCAGTCACACTCCGTCAGGAAGTCCAGCATGGCGTCGTAAGCTTGGAGGGCGTCTTTAGGATCCTAGAGGCGGGAGGGAAGGATTATGGATATGTGTGTGTGTGTGTGTGTGTGTGTGTGTGTGTGTGTGTGTGTGTGTGTGTGTGTGTGTGTGTGTGTGTGTGTGTTAATGGATGGAGGCTAAGTTTAAGCGATGATTAATTCATTGACACACACACACACACACACACACACACACGAGCGGAGCCTTGAACAAACACCCCAAGTAAAAAGTAACACACACACACACACACACACACACACACACACACACACACACACACACACACACACACACACACACACATACACACACACACACACACACACACACACACACACACACACACACACACACACACAAACATTACGGAGCTCGCTCCGTAATGGGGAAGACTGGCTGGGTGACCAGCAGACGACCGAGGTGAATTACACACACACACACACACACACACACACACACACACACACACACACACACACACACACACACACACACACACACACACACACACACACACACACACACACACACGCACATGCTCGCGCGCCCATACATCTGACATACAAGGCCTCAAATTTAAGCAAAATCTCTCTCTCTCTCTCTCTCTCTCTCTCTCTCTCTCTCTCTCTCTCTCTCTCTCTCTCACACACAAACACACACACACACACCTTGGCAGCGCGCACCAGCAGGTCACCAATGATCTGCCTGCCAGCATCTGCGAAAAACTGTTTGGTATCCTGGCGTGCAAAGAGAAGGTGGCAGGCCAGGCGGATACAGTGAACCTTACATACGTACTCCACGTCACTGGCCACGCGCACCCGCTCGGCCCGCACGTCCCTGTGGGGAAGTAATACTTAGTTAAACGCTGCTGTAGTGAGGAGGGAAGAGAAGAGAGAGAAAGTTAGTTTAGTAACGAGAGAGAGAGAGAGAGAGAGAGAGAGAGAGAGAGAGAGAGAGAGAGAGAGAGAGAGAGAGAGAGAGAGAGAGAGAGAGAGAGAGAGAGAGAGAGAGAGAGAGAGAGAGAGAGAGAGAGAGAGAGAGAGAAAAGGCCGTTCAACCTCTGATCTCCTCCTCTTGCTCTCCAAATCCTGGCATGATGCCCTTGATGCCGGACGCCCCTCCCTGGTGATCGCCTTAAACATTACTAGTGCTTTTGACTCTGTGTGGCCTGGCCAAACTCTTCCGACTTTGTCTATCGACTAATACCTTTCCTTCCTGCTGGAAGTTCGCCTACATTCAGCCTGTTCCTAAAAAGGGTGACCGTTCTAACCCCTCAAACTACCGTCCAATAGCTTTAATCTCTTGCTTGTCTAAAGTTTTTGAATCTATCCTGAATAGGAAGATTCTCAAACATCTGTCACTTCACAATCTTCTGTCTGATCGCCAATATGGCTTCCGTCAAGGTCGCTCTACTGGTGATCTTCTGGCTTTTCTTACTGAGTCTTGGTCATCCTCTTTTAGAGATTTCGGTGAAACTTTTGCTGTTGCGTTAGACATATCAAAAGCTTTTGATAGAGTCTGGCATAAAGCTTTGATTTCAAAACTGCCCTCTTACGGCTTCTATCCTTCTCTCTGCAACTTTATCTCAAGTTTCCTTTCCGACCGCTCTATTGCTGCTGTGGTAGACGGCTACTGTTCTTCTCCTAAACCTATTAATAGTGGTGTTCCTCAGGGTTCTGTCCTGTCACCCACTCTCTTTCTATTATTCATTAATGACCTTCTTAACCAAACTTCTTGCCCTATCCACTCCTACGCTGATGATACCACCCTACATCTTTCCACGTTCTTTCAGAGACGTCCAACCCTTCAGGAAATTAACAGATCACGCGGGGACGCCACGGAACGCCTGACTTCCGATCTTTCTAAAATTTCCGATTGGGGCAGAGAAAATCTAGTAGTTTTCAATGCCTCAAAACTCAATTCCTCCATCTATCAACTCGACACAACCTTCCAGACAACTATCCCCTCTTCTTCAATGACACTCAACTGTCTTCCTCTTCCACAATGAATATCCTCGGTCTGTCCTTTGCTCATAATCTTAACTGGAAACTTCACATCTCATCTCTTGCTAAAACAGCTTCTATGAAGTTAGGTGTTCTGAGGCGTCTCCGCCAGTTTTTCTCGCCCCTCCAACTGCTTACTCTGTATAAGGGCCTTATCCGTCCCTGTATGGAGTACTCTTCGCATGTTTGGGGGGGTTCCAGTCACACAGCTTTGCTTGATAGGGTGGAATCGAAAGCTCTTCGTCTCATCAACTCCCTCCTCTGACTAACTGTCTTCACTCTTTCTCACCGCCGAAATGTTGCATCCCTTTCTATATTTTATCGCTATTTTCATGGTAACTGTTCTACTGATCTTGCTAACTGCATGCCTCCCCTCCTCCTGCAGCCACGCTGCACAAGGCTTTCTTCTTCCTCTCATCCCTATTCTGTCCAACTCTCTAATGCTCAATCATTCATCCCTTTCACTGGTAAACTCTGGAACTCCCTCCCTGCATCTGTATTTCCAAATTCCTACAACTTGTCTTCTTTTAAGAGGGAGGTATCGAGGCATTTGCTCCCCTAATTCTGGCTGACGGTTTGGCACTTTTTCTACTCTTTGGAGAGCCGGCGCTCAAGTGGGCTTTTTTCTAACTTTCTTTTTTTTGCCCTTGGCTGGCCCTCTTCCCTACGTAAAAAAAAAAAAAAAAAAAAAAAAAAAAAAAAAAAAAATCATGCGCTGACTATTAAATTCCAGCAGCTGGGCATCACCGGGGACCTGCTACAACTGTTCAGCAGCTACCTCACGGGATGGAGCCTCCGCGTAGTGGTGAACGGCAGCACCTCGTCCTCCTTTCCAGTGGAGGCATCTGTATCCCAAGGTTCAGTACTCGGCCCAATACTATGGAACATATATTTCAACGATCTACTGCAGAGTTCTCCCGAAGCGGCTGCTTATGCAGATGACTGCACCCTCTCCTGGGTTTATGAGAGGGGAGAAGCCCAGAATGTGGTGCAGGTAGTCAATAGGCAGCTACAGGACATCCTGGCTTGGGGAGAAAGGTGGCAAGTCAAGTTTGCCCCTGAGAAAACCCAGGCCATGGTCATCACCCGCTCACAGGGAGAAGCAGACCAACTGCGTGGAAAGTTGCGTCTCGGGCCAGACACCATCCCTCTGCAGGACACCATTGAAATCCTTGGGGTGGAGGTGGATTCCAGGCTGCAGTTCAACCGTCACCTGGAGAAAGTGGCGGAGCGCCTCCTCTAAGGTGAACCTACTGCGCCGGATGAAACACCTTCTCCATGCTGACGGCCTCCTCACACTCTACAAGGCCCAGGTAAGGCCTATAATGGAATACGCCCCTCTTACCTGGATGTCAAGTGCCCGCTGCCACCTCAGCCTGCTAGATAAAGTACAGCGTCGGGCAGAGCGCTTGACTGTAGTTATTACTACATTACAATTTGTTTATAATGTAAGTGTAAGGGCAGTAGCTTTAAGATAGCTCACCTACGGCAAGGATGAGCTTTAGCATAGGCATACTTAACTGTCCCATGTAATATACATAACCACCTGTTTAAATAAAAGAGAGAGAGAGAGAGAGAGAGAGAGAGAGAGAGAGAGAGAGAGAGAGAGAGAGAGAGAGAGAGAGAGAGAGAGAGAGAGAGAGAGAGAGAGAGAGAGAGAGAGAGAGAGAGAGAGAGAGAGAGAGAGAGAGAGAGAGAGAGAGAGAGAGAGAGAGAGAGAGAGAGAGAGAGAGAGAGAGAGAGAGGTGGTTAGTTACGCTGATCTTGGGATAGTGTTTTAGTTTACAATTAAACCAAGGAAGGATTTTACAGAACGAGGAAGGAAGGAAGGGAGTCTTTTTTATTCATTCCATGTGGGCTTTTTCACGGGAATTTATGGGCTATAGGGGAGTGGTACCTCCTATCTTAAAGCCCACCCGCTAGGAAACCGTTGCCCCGAGTGAGGAAGCCCAACCTACACTCGGACCGTGGACAGTATTCGAACCTGTGCGCTTGGAGATCCCTCGGACCCCAAAGAAAAACTGGCAAGATACGCTGGTCTTAGTTAAGAGAGACTAATGTTTAGTTCATAGATACGATGCTTTTAATTAAGGGAAGATAATGCATGCTTCATGATTTTTATAGCAAGGGGAAGGAGACAAATGTAATTACTTAATTTTGTCACCTCTATAGAGAGAGGGAAAGAAGTGAGATGGACAGATCTCTTTAATTAAACAAGGTAAAGTATCTAGTTATGCATCTTTCACACTTAGAAAAAAAATGAAAAGAGGAAAGTGAAATGCCTTAGTTTTGTCACCTTTACAAAGACTGCTAAGAACAGGGAGTGAAGTGCACATATCTGTTGATTTATATTAATACAGGGTCTAGTTAAGGAGCCACAATATCTAGTGGAGGTAAGTACTAAGTTCTTATGCACCTCCTTCTCTTCACCAAAATACAGATAAACAAACCAGTGAACCTTTCAACAATCGCATGTCATGTAAAAGTTCCAGAAAGTTTCGATATATTCCTTCAAAGCTGGAAAACTTAGCTTGCGGCCAGTGTTTGGGGAAACAAAGGGGAGGGGATGGAGGGAGAGTCAGGGAAGGAAAAAGGGAAACGGAGAGGGAGATTCCGATAAGCTTAGGGCGGCTCCAAAGGAAATAGTGAGGCTCATCTTTCAATTTTTGTTATTTTCGGGAAGAATCAACGTCTTAAGAATACGAATTGGGAGAACCTTAGCGAAATTCCTTCGTCATGATGGATGTGCTTACGTGTAATAGGGAAGATATGGGATAGAGGATGTGAGCGGATAGGAAGAGGAAGCAGAGCAGGAAATAAGGAAGGATAGCTTCTCAAAGATAGGATTAAGTAGGAGAGTAGAAGCGTGTCAAATAAGGAAAGATAGTTTGCCTTTGTCCACTGGAGGGAATGGAAGATAGTGAGTGTATTTTGTCTTGACTTCAAGGAAAGAACAGGAGAGTTCTAAGGTTATGGATGCTAGTGAAGATGGTGCACTCATAGCTGGAAGTCAATTAATTAAACCCATTGTTAGTATTATTGCACCAAGTGTATTCTGTTTTGCCTTAAAGGAATCAGAAGAAAAGTCTCAGTTATGGATTCTG
Organism: Portunus trituberculatus; assembly: GCF_017591435.1. Lineage (NCBI taxonomy): Eukaryota > Metazoa > Arthropoda > Malacostraca > Decapoda > Portunidae > Portunus > Portunus trituberculatus. The sequence continues at coordinate 12,597,119 of NC_059271.1, read as the reverse complement.
TCATTACCTTTCTTAACTTGAGAACGGTACATTCATGGTCAGAAATGGATTAATTTAATCAAACCTGTAGTCAGCATTATTGTACAGATTTAACCAGAAAAAAGTAAACTAGTAAGAGGTCAAGATCCCATATCTACTAAATGTTAACATGAATATATGTGGGAGACGTCTTTGATTAATATCTATCTAGCGGCAAGAATTTTAAAATATCAAATACATAAGACTAAATGATTACACCTGCAGATTCTAAGGTTAAAAGGAGAATTTGAGACTCATCAAATCCAAGAGATGAGACTATCAATAAATATCTATAGAGTAAAGAACTCGCAGAAAAGAATAAACAAAACTGAATAATTACAACTACAGATTCATGGGCTAAAAGAAAAGATTTAGAGACTAATTTCAACTGTGGTTAGAATTTCTCCAAAATTACACGAACTCTGATACACTAACACCTTACAAATATCCGTTCTAAATTATCAACACATCAAAGTAAAAACATAACACTAAAAGGAGAAGCACACATTAGAAAATGAGTTGTTACCATAATCTATGGTGTGTTACAGTACTCTACCCCTCACCATGACTACTTAAAGACCCGTCCTTCATGACTTACACGTACGGTTCGGGGCTGGGCAGGTGTAGAATCATTATTCAGTCATTTGTGGCACAGAAAAGTAGGGGAAAGAACATATGCAGGTAAAAGCGATAAATGGTATGTTGAATTAAAAAAAAAAAAAAAATAGCAGTCAAGGAGAAAGATAAAATTATTTTTTTTTTACGCTGGAAAGGTGTGTGTGTGTGTGTGTGTGTGTGTGTGTGTGTGTGTGTGTGTGTGTGTGTGTGTGTGTGTGTGTGTGTGTGTGTGTGTGTGTGTGTGTGTGTGTGTGTGTGTGTGTGTGTGTGTGTGTGTGTGTGTGTGTGTGTGTGTGTGTGTGTGTGTGTGTGTGTGTGTGTGTGTGTGTGTGTGTGTGTGTGTGTGTGTGTGTGTGTGTGCTGAGAAGTAATAACAAGAGATGCAAAGTTGTCATCTCGCAATTAAAGAAAAAAAAGCTACAAATTTGCACAAGCACACACCCAATAAAACAAAACCCAAAAAATGAAACAAAAATAAAAAAATAACATAGTGAAAGGAAGAAACTCATTACAAAACACTACATTAAAAACAAACAATTTACTACTATTACTACTACTACTACTACTACACACACACACACACACACA
>NC_059271.1:12590895-12593395 GCF_017591435.1 Portunus trituberculatus | reverse complement strand
TTTGGCAACATTAAAGGCACCTCTATCTCTTATTACCTAATCAGCTTCCTTGAATTCATTCACGGTCACCTGGACAAACGAAACACGTCTCTAGCTGGCCAAAGGCAACCGACATAAAACGAAAAGAAGGCCCACTTTGTTGCTAGTCCCTTTGCAGGTCAGAGAGTTAGGCAAAAAAAGGGATAAATGTCTTGAAACCTCACTCTTAAATGAAGTCAAGTCATAGGAAGCTAGAAATACAAAAGCAGGTAGAGAGTTCCAGTGTTTAGCAGAGCAAGGTATGAATGATTGAGAGTACTTTTTAACTGTTAAACTAGAGAGCTGGACAGAATAGGGGAAGCAGTGGCGTAGTGGATAAGGTGGTGAGCATGGGATCGGGCAGGCGCCCATGCGTAGGTTTGAATCCTACCACGTGCCGTCTTAAAACTTTGTCATTTGTCTAGTGGTTTAAAGTTACCTACATGTCACCAAGATACCCAGGTTCTAGGTAGAGGTGTAACTGCCTTACACCAAAGATGCGCTTGGGTGGTGATATGGGCCCTAATATGGATACTACTTTAAATAAAACTGCCTGCGCCGCTAATGGGGTGGAAGGTATAGGCAGCGCTTCCTATATTCTTCAAGTATACTAACTGGCACTAAAGGCTATAACATAAAAAAAAAGGAAGGGAGGAATGCAGACCAAAGCAACACTACACATGTACAATTTACACAAGAGAGATTTAAAGGAAGAAAGTAGGAGAGATAACACAACAGGCTCCAAATTAATTATGAGAGGAAGAACAAACACATTAACCATAATTTGAGAAACCAATTTCAGAGAAAACTGAACCGTGTTCGTTTTCCAATTGTGAAAAAGAAATACTATAACATTTTGCTATTACACTGTGAAAGATATAGTGAGATACGGTGAAACCAAATATTTTTGAAAAATACAGCATTAGAGTTCAGAACCTTATCGATAGAAGAAATTGAAAAAAGAAAAGAATATATGATCAAAATTTGGAAACAAAGACAAAAGAAGGTAAGTCAAGAATAAAAGAATACAAAGATGAAGAACAAGAAGAATACATAAAAGTGGGAGCCGATACAAAAGCATTCAATCCCACGCCCACTACTGGACTGGACAAGCAAGATCGGTATAAGATAGCAAGAGATGCAATATTCCAGAAGTTAGAAAGAGAGTGAAGACAGTCAGTCAGAGGAGAGGAGTTGACAAGACGAAAAGTTTTTAATTCCACCCTATCTAATAAAACTGCGTGAGTGGAGCCCCCTCATACATGAGAAGAGTACTTCATACATGGACAGATAAACCCCTTGTACAGTGTTAGTTAGCAGTTAGGGGATAAAAAAAAAAGACAAAAAAAAAAAAAAAAAAAAAAAAAAAAAAAAAACTGGCAGAGACGCCTAAGAACGCTTAATTTCATAAAAGCTGTTTTAGCAGATGACATACGAAGTTTCCAGTTTAAATCATAAGTAAAGGAAATTCCAATATTCAGTGTAGAAGTGGGAGGCAGCTGAGTGTTATTGAAGAAGACGGGATAGTTGTCTGAAAGGTTGTGTCGAGTTAAAAGATGGAAGAATTGAGTTTTTGAGACATTGAACACTAACAAATTTTCTCTACCCCATCAGAAATTTTAGAAAGATTCCAGACGTTCTGTGGCATGTCTGTGGGATCTGTTAACTTCCTGAAGTCTCTGCGAAAACATGGAAAAGTGTAGGATGGTATCATCAACGTAGGAATGGAAAACTTTGGTTTAGGAGATCTGATGAATAATAGCAAGAGTAAATGACAGAACAGGACCCTGAGGAACACCAGTGTTAATAGATTTAGGATAATAACAGTGGCCATCTATCAGAGCAACAATAGAGTGGTCGAAGAGGAAACTTGAGATAAAAACTTGAGACAAGGATAGAAACCATAGGAGGGTAGGTTGGATATCATAACTTTGTGCTAGACTCTGTCAAAAGCTTTTGATATGTCTAAGGCAACAACAAAAAGTTTCACCGAAATCTCTAAAACAGGATGACCAAGACTCAGTAATGAAAGCCAGATCACCAGTAGAAAGGCCTTGACAGAAGCCATATTGGCAATCGGATAGAATATTTTGAAGTGACAGAGGTTTAAGAATCTTCCTATTGAGGATAGATTCAAAGACTTTAGACAAGGAAGAGATTAAAGTTATTGGGCGGTAGTTTGAAGGATTAGAACGGTAACCCTTTTTAAGAAAAGGTTGAATGTAGGCAAACTTCCAGCAGAAAGGAAAGGTAGAAGTCGATAGACAGAGTTGAAAGAGTTTGGTCAGGCAAGGTACAAGCACGTAGGCACAATTTTCGAGAACAATAGGAGGGATCCCATCAGGTCCATAAGCTTTTCGAAGGGTTACGTCAGCTAGGGCATAGAAAATATCATGTCAAGGGCATGAAATAGTTAGAGGGAGGAGGAGATGGAGGGACAAACTCAGAATCATCCAAGGTAGCAAAGATTTGAGAGAAGTGT
>NC_059271.1:12580895-12585895 GCF_017591435.1 Portunus trituberculatus | reverse complement strand
GAGAGAGAGAGAGAGAGAGAGAGAGAGAGAGAGAGAGAGAGAGAGAGAGAGAGAGAGAGAGAGAGAGAGATTAATAATATATGGCCAAAAAGTCACGTTGTCCATTTGGCCCCAAAAAATGAATAAATGAAAAAACGTGACCCTTCCGTACAAAAGATCGGCCGACTGTTTTTATTCCGTTCTGAACAAATATATTTTTTCGCCCTTCTTATTTATACAAAAGTATTTTTCCTCCCCAACATCATTACTGCAGCACTCGCCCCACCTGTGCACTCAGCCAGCAGCCGCTAAGGTGAAGCCACGCAACGCAATAATTATGAACGAGTGAATATTGACGATGCTGGTATTATTCCTCTTCATCTTGCTACCTCAAACAACGGTGATGCTGCCACTGCGTCTACTACTGCTACTACCCCTACTTCTACTGTATGTATTGTATGTATATCTCATATAATATGGCGAGGCTTGTTCTTTTTGCGTGGGAAAAAGGAAATGGATATATCTTTGAAGTGGCTAGTGATTGGCAAGATGAAACTACAATATTTTCACTACTACTACTACCACTACAAATATACTACTACTACTACTACTACTACTACTACTACTACTACTACTACTACTGCTGCTGCTGCTGCTGCTGCTGCTGCTGCTGCTGCTGCTGCTGCTGCTGCTACTGTTGCTACTACTGCTACTGCTGGTACCGTTGTTGTTACTTTTTTTTTCTTCTCTTTCTCATATTCCTAATTCTCCTTTTTTTCTTTTTTCTCTAACTACTACTACTACTACTACTACTACTACTACTACTACTACCACCACCACCACTGCTGCTGCTACCATTACTACTACTACTACTACTACTACTACTACTACTACTACTACTACTACTACTACTTCTATTACTACTACCACTATTACAGAGCTACTGCTGCTGCTCCTACTACTACTACTACTACTACTACTACTACTACTGCTGCTGCTGCTGCTGCTGCTGCTGCTGCTGCTGCTGCTACTACTACTATTACTACTGCAAACACTGTTACTACTCTGATGACAACAACAAACTCGAAATGAAAAAAAAAAAAATCATCGTAACCCAAATACAATACAAGAAAACAAACCTCTTAATCAGAGAAAGGAAACAAGGAAAGTGTACGACAAATGTAATGGATAGAAAAAAGTAATAAAATAAACGAGAGAGAGAGAGAGAGAGAGAGAGAGAGAGAGAGAGAGAGAGAGAGAGAGAGAGAGAGAGAGAGAAAGTTTTCCCTCTTCCCTTTAGTTACGTAGGAGTCTTAAACAGGATTCAATTGCCTCAGGAAGACCCACATGACTCGCTTCGGGGACTGAAAGACACAAAGGAGGAAATTATGAGCGAGCTGATTGGTGCACGTGACCTGCGAGCTGAGAGGTGGGGCGTCCTGATTGGCTGGGGCGGCTGGTCTGTCTGCCATCACCCTAGGTCTCTCTGGGCGGGTGTCCGTTGGGTCAGCTAGGTCTGTGTCATCGATTACTGATTCCGTTCATTGCGTCGCCTGATTTGGTCCGTCTGTCCTATAGCTGGTTTGGTTTTACTTATTCGGCTTTTTTTTCGTGTTTTTTCTTATTTTTCTTTCTATTTCTTGTGTGTCTTTGTGTGTTTTTATAGTTAGTGTGTGTTAGTGTAGGGGGAGGAGTAATTGTGTTTGTGTTTTTTTTTTTTTGTGTGTGTGTGTGTGTGTGTGTTAACCTTCCTTTCTTTCCCTTTACTTTTTTTACCTTTTATTCTTTCTTTCAGTTTCTATTTTTCCCTTTTTAGTAACAAAATTTACTTCAGTATGTGAGTGAATGCCATCCGTTGTTCTATACATATTTGCTTTTAGTTTTATACCATTACTATACGCGCATCTTTATTTGTTCTAATCAGAATATATTTTTCCTAATATTTTTCCAATCATGAATCTGCATCCTTAACATTCTTTTCCTACCAAACATTTACACTAATTTCACATCATTCCCTCATTATTCAACTAATTTCCTCACCAACTAATCAAAGAACGAGTCACTTTTCGCATACAAAAACAAGAACTTTCACTAATCTTTCCAATACCTTCAATTTTCCCAGCTAATTCCATCACCAACCACACAAGCAACACACCAACATATAACTAACGTCTGACATCACGGTCACCCGAGCCAACGGTGCCAATTATTACACCTTTCCGTGACCCCTTCCTTTCTACTGGCACTCATACCTGCTTCTCTTGTCACTACAGAACTGATGGACTGTTTAAGACTTCTCTGGTTGCTTCAGTAATACTCTCAGATCATATTTTCACACTCTCCCCCTCTTCTCTTTCTCACTGTATCTTCTCCCTAAACACAGCTGACACGTACAGACACCCACATACACTTACTCCTCTTATCTTCTCCACCTCTGTTCTCCCTCTCCACTTTGTTCCAGCTCTACCCGCTCTCCCTCAGCCTCCTCTCACTCCCAAGCTTCTCTTCTGAGTCTCTTTCATCACTTGCACACCTCTCCCCTTTTACCCTTCCCCTGCTTCCAAGCCTCCCCTCTCACTTTGCACTTTCAGTCTGTCTGTCTGTCTGTCTGTCTGTCTGTCTGTCTGTCTGTCTGTCTGTCTCTCTCTCTCTCTCTCAGGAAAGAAAGAAGACGGGTGGAACAAAAGGAAAGAGAGAGAGAGAGAGAGAGAGAGAGAGAGAGAGAGAGAGAGAGAGAGAGAGAGAGAGAGAGAGAGAGAGAGAGAGAGAGAGAGAGAGAGAGAGAGAGAGAGAGAGAGAGAGAGAGAGAGAGAGAGAGAGAGAGAGAGAAGAAGAAGAAGAAGAAGAAGAAGAAGAAGAAGAAGAAGAAGAAGAAGAGAGAGAGAGAAGAAGAAGAAGAAGAAGAGAGAGAGAGAGAGAGAGAGAGAGAGAGAGAGAGAGAGAGAGAGAGAGAGAGAGAGAGAGAGAGAGAGAGAGAGAGCTAAAAAGCCTCCCTGTTTCAATACATTCAAATCACTCCCATGAGAACCAAAGGGGTGTGGATGCAGTAAGTGTGTGTGTGTGTGTGTGTGTGTGTGTGTGTGTGTGTGTGTGTGTGTGTGTGTGTGTGTGTGTGTGTGTGAGAGAGAGAGAGAGAGAGAGAGAGAGAGAGAGAGAGAGAGAGAGAGAGAGAGAGAGAGAGAGAGACACGGGGGCCTGGGGGAAGAGCATTTATCTTGGTGGTGTGAAGGCTGCAACACCACTCATTCTCTCAAAGCACCATTACCCTCGCAACACTCCGCGACGCAACACACAAGGCAGCGTGCAACACAACACTCTCAGGTATGAGGTAATATGCTGTAACAACTCGCTCTAAAACACAAAGTAATGTAAGGCAATGCAAACGGCAACAATGTATTACTACCACGCGATTAAGAAGAGTTTTGTAGCACAGCGCAACACAATACATATCTGGAGCAAAGTACAGTATACAGTACAGTCTAGCAAAAGAGCACATCACAATACAGCATACTTGTAAGGATCATATGTCTGAGCTTCTACTACCTTTACATTACCTCCACCCTTTTCTTTTTATATAATATCTTTTTTGCTTTGCCAACATTACTATCAATGGAAGATCAGGAACACTTAATGGAAGCCCCTCTTTAGTAATGACAAAAAGTAATTACAATGCACAGAACACTGATATAATTAAAAAAAAAACATATAATCTCAATAAGATTTCTTATTCACCTTCATATTATAACATAATAGAATTTTAGGTAGGTGAATCTTTGCTCTTCTTTTACTTCCTTATTCTTCTTTTTTTTTTTTCCACAACAGAGTAACCTTCTCCAACACTCGGTCACCTGGATGTTTCTTAGTCATATCCATTACAAGCATATCCTCTTTTACCACATCCATAAACCTTTAGCTTACTTTCTCTCTCATGGCGGGATGATCCACCTCTAGTATCGTTTTTCCCTTTTGTCTCATCTCATGTCCTGACACGCCCATGCGACTTCAGTCTCGCCTTTCTAATTTCGTTCCCAAATTGACATACGCGTGTAGCGTTTCTGATAGATGCAACTCCCTGACATCAGTATCTTCACTTCCATCACTTTTATCTTCAAAGTCTCCATCCCTTTTCGTCGCCACCATCATCACCCTCACAGCATCACATCACATCTTCAGTACCAAATTTCTTCATGACCACCAGCACTATGTCACTTCACTATACTTAATTAATTACATCACAATCACATCATTGTAACCACTCAGCAACAAAACACCTCATTGTAGAGCATAACGATACATATTATATTACATCATTACATCTAGTATACACAATAAATAAAAAGAATACATAATCTAGAAATACAAAAAATAAGTTTATAGCTAATGTATTTTTTTCCTGTTGTTGCTTTGGTTAATGCTCTATGTGAAATTATACAACTAGATATGTATTTTTTTCCTATCAGTCATATCAAATTCATCCACTCTCTTTGTTTCAGGTAATGGTTTCCAGAACCAGCCACTTCCTCAATAGTCTATGTGACTAGTTGTAAAGGATAGCTGACTCAAATAGATAAAGAAAATTAACTACTCTAAGATGCCTGAAGCCACTACTACTACTACTATTACTACTACTACTACTACTACTATACTGACAACAATGACATCATCAATAACAACACCACTATCACCACCACCACATTCTTTCTCCTCGTGTGTGTGTGTGTGTGTGTGTGTGTGTGTGTGTGTGTGTGTGTGTGTGTGTGTGTGTGTGTGTGTGTGTGTGTGTGTGTGTGTGTGTGTGTGTGTGTGTGTGTGTGTGTGTGTGTGTGTGTGTGTGTGTACCCTGAGCCACCACTAAGCCTTACGATGCCATAAACACTGATCTGCAGGTGATAAAAGCGAGGGAAAAAACAACAAAGAAAAAAAAAAAGCACAAGAAGGATAGAAGATAAGAGAGGCAAACAACCGTTCCTATTCACTTTTATTCCCATGTCTATGAACCTCCTCCCCACAAAAAAAAAAAA
>NC_059271.1:12560895-12575895 GCF_017591435.1 Portunus trituberculatus | reverse complement strand
ATCATCGTATTAAAGTCATTAGGTCAGCACCTCCCGCCGCCATTAATATTAATTTTGCTACTCATGTTGCTGCTGCTGATGCTGTTGCTGATGCTGCTGCTTTTATACTTCTACTACTATTACTATTATTACTACTCCTATTACTACTACTATTACCACCAGTACTACTATTACTAACATTATTGCTACCATCACTCGATTACTTTTAGTACAAATACCACCACCACTGGAACTATTACTGCTATGAATTATTAATAACCTTCATCAGTAGCATCATCGCTCCACCCCCGCCCCCAAAAAACTATTCCTGCTATTATTCCTCCTACTATGACTACTACTAGTAGTACTACTACTACTACTACTACTACTACTTCCATTTGCGTCATTACTAACGTCAATTCCATCATCACCAAGAAGAAAAAAGTTAAAACACCACCTCATTTATTATCACCATCATCACCACCACCGTAACCACTACCACCACCACCACCATCACGACCATCACAATCACCACCTCCACCACCACCACCACCACCACCACCACACCTAATATCATTTAATTGAACAACCTGATTACCACGCTCTCCTATTCATTGGAATTAGCGAGTTGACGAAAATAGAGAGAGGAAAAAAAGAGCAGTATGACTTTTTTCTTTAATGATTTTGTTCCCGCAGCCGCTCCGGAGACAGGTGAGGGGAGGATAACCACACCAAACAACGCCTATGAATATGGTAATGGTTCCTGCTTGGTGGGAAACTTTTAAATGGGGTGTACAAATGGTGACAGTGGTAGTGTTGTTGTTTTGTTGCTAGAGGTGGTGGTGGTCGTAGTAGTAGTAGTAGCAGTAGCAGAAGTAGCAGAAGTAACAGCAGCAGCAGCACCACCACCAGCAGCAGTAGTAGTAGTAGTAGTAGTAGTAGTAGTAGTAGTAGTAGTAGTAGTAGTAGTAGTAGTAGTTGTTGTTGTTGTTGTTGTTGTTGTTGTTGTTGTTGTTGTTGTTGTTGTTGTTGTTGTTGTGCTGCTGCTGCTGCTGCTGCTGCTGATGCTGCTGGTGCTGCTGCTGTTGCTATTGTTTTTCTTGTTGTTGTACTATTGTTACCATAGCAACGACAACAGTAATAACAGTAGAAGTGGTAGTTCTTGTAGCAAGAATAAGAACAACACAATCAGAAACTAATAAAGCAAACTTCTCCAAATCTTGAGCATAAATGAAAATTAAAACGTAATAAACACTTTATTCTGATAAAACACTAATAATAAAACAATACCAGTACATAACAATCAAATGTACATAGAAGAAGTAAGGCCTACAATCATGGTAATATTAAACGCCCCGTGACCGAGAGAAGTGAAAAAATAAACATAAGGACCAAAACAAGCGTGTTACCAATCACGATAATGACAGAAATAAGTGACATGTCGATGCCAAAAGAAACAAAAGAGAAAATATAATACCTTATGACCTAACAATGACATAATGCCCTTCACATGTTTACTAGTAATCAACAAAGCACTTGAGCAAGACAATAAAATTTAATGAAAGTAGCATAAAAGTCTACGGATTTCATATACAATGTGTCGTCATTTAACTATATACTTAACCTTCTTTAACTTCCATGACAGGTCTTAGGCAATTTTTTGCATACATAAGAGAAAGCGACAAAAAAGTAAGTTGAAAAGTTTTGAAGAAAGGGAACAGACTTAAGAGAAAAAAAGAAAATAAGAGACATGAAACAATATACGGTTGGGGAAAGAGATACTAGAGAGGAAGACTATTGAAGAGAGAGAGAGAGAGAGAGAGAGAGAGAGAGAGAGAGAGAGAGAGAGAGAGAGAGAGAGAGAGAGAGAGAGAGAGAGAGAGAGAGAGAGAGAGAGAGAGAGAGAGAGAGAGAGAGAGAGAGAGAGAGAGAGAGAGAGTGTGTGTGTGTGTGTGTGTGTGTGTGTGTGTGTGTGTGTGTGTGTGTGTGTGTGTGTGTGTGTGTGTGTGTGTGTGTGTGTGTGTGTGTGTGTGTGTGTGTGAACAGAAAACCGTGTATGCCATTTATAACGTTTGAGCCGAAGGAATAAAAGGCTTCTCTTTATTTACCTTTCCTTCTCTCTTCTCTGTCTCTCCCTCCCTCTTCTTCCCCTCAACATTTTTCTAACCTCCCTCCTCTCTCTTTCTATCTACCATTCTTGTACCCGCCTCTCTCTTGCACTATATATCCCTCACTGCCTGTCTCTCTTCCCTTCCTTTTCTCTTTCTCTTCCTCTTCCTCTTCCTCCCTCTCTCCCTCTTTCTTTGTCCTTATTGCCGTAGGGAAGGAAGGACTTGGTGGAAATATATAGACATTAAAAGGCAAACATATGATGACCAATTAGTATAGTCTCTCTCTCTCTCTCTCTCTCTCTCTCTCTCTCTCTCTCTCTCTCTCTCTCTCTCTCTCTCTCTCTCAACATACATCCATATATTCGTTACATACACAGCAGAGGTAATTAGGAAGGACATGGATTAAGGTGAATATATGCAAGTTGGAGGAGGAGGAGGAGGAGGAGGAGGAGGAGGAGGAGGAGGAGGAGGAGGAGGAGGAGGAGGAGGAGGAGAATAAGAATAAAAATAAGAATAAGAATAAGAATAAGAATAGGAATAAGAAGAAGAAGAAGAAGAAGAAGAAGAAGAAGAAGAAGAAGAAGAAGAAGAAGAAGAAGAAGAAGAAGAAGAAGAAGAAGAAGAAAAAGAAGAAGAAAAAAAAGAAGCTCAACAACAACAACAATAGCAATAATAACAAGAACAACAAGAAAACTGAAGGAGGAGGAGGTAGAGGAGGCAGAGGAGGAGGAGACTAACAACACGGCGCCAATTAATTGGCGAGCGAGGAGAAGGTCTGAAAATAATCAACAGTATTTATAGCAAGACGTCGTAGAGCCACCACTAACGTCAATACTCCCACTGACGTCATCTCTTGAGCTTACCCTTGATTTTGGTCTTACAATAGCAATCAAAACTAATATAATGTCGATAGATTACTTTCTTGGATATTTTTTTTCGAATTTATAGATTTTTTCGTTTGTTTTAGTTGATTTAGCGTGTGAATTACGTAAAGGGCTTTAGAGACAGGTGAGAAATTGAAATACACATATCATTGCAACGTGCTTAATTTGTCGTTGTCTAAATGTTGAGTCACAAAGCATAATTATTATCAATATTATTATCAAACATCATTATTGATATTGTTGTTGTTGTTGTTGTTGTTATTATTATTATTATCATTATTATTATTATTATTATTATTATCATTATTATTACTATTATTATTTTTATTATTATTATCATTATTATTATTGTTATTGTTGTTGTTGTTGTTGTTGTTATTATTATTATGATCATTATTATTATTATTATTATTATTATTATCATTATTATTATTATTATTACTATTATTATTATTATTATTATCATTATTATTATTACTATTATTATTATTATTATTACTATTATCATTATTATTATTATAATTATTATTATTATTATCATCGTTATCATTATAGTTACTATTATTATCAATGTTATTATTATCAATATTATTAGTATTACAGCAACAACAATAACAACAAGAACAACAACAACTACTACTAATACTACTACTATTACTACTACTACTACTACTATTACTACCTATTATTATCATTATTATTATTATTATTATCATTATTATTATTATTATTATTATCTAGATGTTTCTGTTGATATTTTCAGCTCGATATATTTTCATTTACTCTGTCTAGATGATAGTAAAATCTAATCACTAACATGATATCTTTTCTACAACTTAAATAACCTAAGTGAACCCAACTAAAATCAATCCAAAACAACTTAACTCAACCTAACCTAACCAATGCTATTCTAACGCTTTACACTTTCTTCGTTTCCGAATTGTTTTAGAGGAGGGTTACTTTATCAATTACTCCTCTGTGTGTAGCTCTGACAGCATACCTGTCTGTTTGCTCTGTCCGTCTGTCTGTCTGTCTCTCTCTCTCTCTCTCTCTCTCTCTCTCTCTCTCTCTCTCTCTCTCTCTCTCTCTCTCTCTCTCTGTCTCAATCTCTCTCAAACACTGCTTTTATTTCAGCTTCACTTCCTCCTCCTTAGTAACGCCACCCTCTTCCTCCCCCTAGTCTTCTACACGTTTCAAAGTAAGAAGAAACCTCCCCAGGGACACTCCTCTCTTCCCTCCCTCCTCAATCTACATATTCTTTTTTAGAGGGGAAGGCGCGCACACCTGTCTCGCACCTGTCCTCAGAGCGTTGCCATGACAGCTTAATACACACTGCGGAAGAAACGAGTCAATTTTTTGCATCTTTTTATTATTATTTTTTTGTGTGAATGTGTCCTTCTCTTCCTTCTTATTAGTGCTCTTAAAATTTTGTTATGACTCTTTCTTAATATGTTCATCTTTTCAGTCTCGTGTTATATCTAGAACAGGGGTTCTCAATCTGGGGTTCACGAAACCCCAGGGGTTCACAAGCTTTCCAGGGGCACTTAGATGGCTGATTTAATGATACATCGTTTGCAGAATACCTTTACCTATTGAGTTAGTGTCAGTCACTAAATTAACATTCTGTTCGATGTCAAATTACTGGGGGTTCGGGTAGATGGTCTTATAACTCGGAGGGTTGTTATCGAGAAAAAGGTTGAGAACCCCTGATCTATAGTCTAAAGGCATAAACATTTCCTCCTACATTGCCCAGCCTACACCAATGAAAGATCCAAACACCCCAATTGGCAGCGTCCTTACCCAGAAAATACAGAACACCTTGTTGGAAAAATCTAGTATAGAAGAAAATAAAGAAATAATTTTTGGAAAATAAGAGAACATAAAGTAAAAAGTTTATATAATAATTAATTAGAGCAACAGACCCAGACAAAACCCACACCAAAACACATCAGGACGTGTTGATATCCAGGCTACACTTCCGCCTATCAACTGAACTGAACTATGGCAAGACAGATCTTAGGAACACGGTGATGAAAACACTACAGCACCCTCGGACTATTTCTGTTTCGGCCGCTAATTTTCTTTTTTTCTCATAAAGAAAACCGAACAAATATTGCTCTACTCATTCCTTGTGAAGAATTAACCTGTGCAGAAGCGAGGTGAAATGTGTGTTAAGGTTCCGTGCTGTATTTAAGTCTCTAGAAATTAAAGATCTTGGCACACCAGACAATTATGTTTTGCTCTATATTATGATGTCAGTCGTATAAACTCAAGTAACTATAAAGAAATACCATGGTAGAATAAGAACAGAAAAATACTGGAAGGAGTAAAAGCATGGTAAATCAATAGATACATCATAATACGACTACTCAGTACCGCGGGACGATGCTGACCCACTCCTGAATTAAATCATCCTGCGAACACGGAAAATGTGACCGTTTGGGTCCTCTCCTTCTTTAATCAAAGTATTACGATTTATTCACAATATTAATATATTATACTCAGATGGAACATGGGCATAATATGTTTGAGATGTGGCATTTTGTTATAGTACATTTTGCACTATATGTATAGCGATTGTTTAGGACCGAAAAACTAAAGCTTCAGGTAGATATACAATAATGTTATCTAACGATTTTCAGTCTTAAAATAAGGGAAAATTACAAATATTGATGCTTTTCTTTTATAGTCCTCCTTGCTTCTCGAAAAGGTGCACGAACTTAGAAAAGGTTGAAGAACACTAAACTATACCATGAGAAAAAAAATACAGCAAAAGAGATAAGATAAAAATGACCAGCATGCATCTCTATTATTACGGAGGCTAAGAAAAATACCAAGACTAATTAAGTAATTCAGAGATAACGAAACGAACGACGATCACGAGAGCTTTCACGATAACAGAGTGTATAATAAGATTCCAGATTCCTCGATAGCGCTCCGAATTTCCAAGATAAAAATACCATTCCAGTTTTCTCGATAGCAATGCCATTCCACGATAAAGATGCCATTCCAGTTTCCACGATAATAATGCGAGTTTCCACGATCAAGATGCAATTCCATCTTCTACGGTAAGGATGCGGGTTTCCACGATGTCGATGCGGTTCCAGTTCTCACGATGCGATTTCACGACACAATATTGAAGTCCACTTGCCTACACAGGTACTGGGACGAACCCTTTCACCCCGTCAGGGTCCATCCCACACCCTTAGGTGCGAGGAGAGTGGCGCTGCCACCTTCCTGCGACGCAATTGAAGTTCACTTGCCTACACAAGTACTGAGACGAACCCTTTCACCCCGTAAGGGTTCACCCAAGACCCTTGAGTGCGAGGAGAGTGACGCTGCCACCTCACTGCGCTTCACACGGGTAGCCATGAGCAATGACCCGCCACACACCACTCCCCAAACACTGTCAGTGAGTCCTTTTCACCCCGTAAAGGACCACTGGTATTGTCAGTGCCTGGTGCATGGCGCACAGCGTGCCCTCGTTCATGGCGAGTTGTTCAGCACGGTGTCATTATAAGCAGAGGTCCCGTACACACCACTCACCACCAGACTCTATGCAAGGAGCCCTTATCACCCCTTAAAGGCCCCTCACGGCATCATCTGGTGGACGGTAGACACGGCAGACTGCTTAAGGCGACCCCTTGCCTAGTGTGAGGCGCTGCAAGTTGACGACAACCAGTGAGCTTGAAGCCGCAAAGGAAAATGAGTCCACGTTAACAATGGGATTCCACGACAGGTTGCGATTCCAGTGTCCACGGTAAAGATGTGTTTGTCGAGGATAACGATCCGTTTATCGAGGCTAACGATGCGGCGATGGCGATGGCGAAACGATTCAAAGTATTATTACCTACACAGGTACTGGGACGAAACTTTTCACCCAGAAAGGGTCAACCCAGTCCTGTGGCTATGAGAGAAGTGACGATGCAACCTTGCAATGCCTCATACGGGTCACCATGAGCAATGACCCGCCACACACCACTCCCCAAACACTGTCATGAAGTGAGTCCTTTTTACCTAACCTAACCTAACCTAACCTAACGTAAAGGATCACTGGTACTGTCAGTGCCTGGCTCATGGCGCACAGCGTGCCCTCGTTCATGGCGAGTTGTTCAGCCCGGTGTTATTATAAGCAGGGGACCCGTACACATCAATCACCACCAGACTCTATGCAAAGAGCCCTTATCACCCCTTTAGGGCCCCTCACGACACAATCTGGTGAGTGGTAGACATTGATCTCTTGCTTATGGCGACCCTTGCCTAGTGTGAGGCGCTGCAAGTGGACGACTAGTAGTGAAGCTTGAGGCCACCATGGAAAAGAAGGACCTGCAGCCAGTTCCATGCCTTGGGCCCCAGGCCGGCGCCCAACTTTAGGCTGAAAGTTCTCAATCGTCGTTTAAATTCTGATTCAAATATAAAATCGTCGATGGTAAATGAAAAATAGCTTTGGTCTGAAAGTGTGCAAGAGTTAGCTGATTAATGAAACACGGTGAGGCAGCTTTGCTCCGGAATATTTAGTGTACTTTGCATGTTGCTGCCGTGAATGTGTACGTGTTTGTAGATAACTGGATAGAAACAGAAGACCAATGGTAGTTGTGTAACTAATGGGAAACTTTTGAAAATTAGTTAAGCTTCTGGATAAAGTGGATGAATGCACACAGGTTTGCTTACCTTATACATAAGCTGCCACATGTAGACATAATTTTTTTTTCTATTTTATGCTCTTAGAAAAAAGCAAACTTAGTTTCCTTTATTTCCCTGATCAAAATGACGTGTAAATATCAATGTTTCAAATATAAGGAAACGCTAGGAGAGGACCCAAACTCCCTTTGAAGTTGCCAGATTCAACAGATATCGTAATATTTCACAGAAAAGATGGTCAAATGCATGTCGTATATTTTTGGATATTCTTCTGTCACATAGGTCAAGTATTTTCAAATATGTATCTACGACAAAAAACGCTATAATAGTAAAGTTAGGTTATAACTATGCATTGTGTTTTTTTTTATATACCATCTAGCTCTATTCCTGGGATCAAAATGACTTCTTCCTCAATTGATAACTCGAAATTAGAATGATATTTTCTTTCCTTCTAGGTTAGTAGGTAGACTACAAGACACCATGAACATATGAAGCCCCGTAAATGAGTTTATTTTCATAACTTAGAAATCAAAGTCTGATAATGAGATTGTCTATTGCCAACCAAACCGTTCTGCGTAGACGTCTTCAGGGTCATAGAGCCCTGATGATGTTAGCTCATGGACAGTGGCCATCTTGACAATGCGAAACCCCAGGGAGTTCATAAGAAGATTTTCAGGGGTAATTAGATGGTTGATCTAATAAAATCCTTTGCAGTACCATTGCATATTGAGTTCCATGTTTCATGTGATGATACTTGGGGTTCGGGTAGATGGTCTTATAACTCAGGGGGTTCTTAACGATAAAAAGGTTGAGAACCCCTGATCTAGAACATGATTTTTTTCAAGTGTTTTGTTGATTTTTCCTATTAAATCCTTTGTTTTCTTTCTATGCTTCGTACAAACGTGTCCAAATAGTATTTTTTAATTTGATTTCGTATTCAGCTGTATCCTCTCTGTCTTTTGAGTCTAGATTTTAATTCTTTACTTGATATTGTGAAATGTTTTGGTATTTTTGCCCCTAATATATTCAACTTTTATTTTTTTGTGTTACGTGTTATTTTGTATTCTATTTTAGTTTATGGTTGTTTTTATTTAAATTTGCACTTGACTTTTTGCACTTGATGTTTTCTTTTATCATTTGTACTATATTTTATTCTTTGTCTGATGCTTTTTCATGTTTCTCTACGCTGTGTGTTCTGATCTGCTGCAGTCTCTGACGAGACAGCCAGACGTTACCCTCTCTCTTCCGATCTGGGATAGGTCTCTCTCCTCGATTTGTGTGTGTGTGTGTGTGTGCCGGGTCGTGTTGTGTGTGTGTGTGTGTGTGTGTGTGTGTGTGTGTGTGTGTGTGTGTGTGTGTGTGTGTGTGTGTAATTCACATCGGTAGCCTGCTGGTCACCCAGCCAGTCTTCCCCATTAAGGCCTTTACGGAGCGAGCTCAGAGCTCATAGACCGATCTTCGGGTAGGACTGAGACCACATCACACACAACACACACCGGGAATGCGAGGCCACAACCCCTCGAGTTATATCCCGTACCTATTTATTGCTAGGTGAACAGGGGCTACACATTAAGAGGCTTGCCCATTTGCCTCGCCGCCTCCGGGACTCGAACCCGGACCCTCTCGAGTGTGAGTCGAGCGTGCTAACCACTACACTACGCGGTGTGTGTGTGTGTGTGTGTGTGTGTGTGTGTGTGTGTGTGTGTGTGTGTGTGTGTGTGTGTGTGTGTGTGTGTGTGTGTGTGTGTGTGTGTGTGTGTAGAGCTGAGAAAGACCATCATCCAATCCTCTTCCAGGTCAATTACTGCCTCACTTATTGCTTCCTCCGTTTACTCAAAACAAACTCAACTTCCACATAAGTGAAAAAATTACTGTATTATTGCAGTGCTTTTGAATTACAGAAGCAAGGCGATCGCAGTGAGTTTCCGTGTATTGCAACAGAGACAAGGAAAGGCAAGATGATTTGACTGTCTCATGTGAATTGTTAGAGAAAAATAACATTTAAAGGAAGACAAAAGGGGAAAAAAAAATCTAAGACGATATTGAAAATTTATATTACTACTGCCACTACTACTACTACTACTACTACTACTACTACTACTACTACTACTACTACTACTACTGCTACTACTACTACTACTATCAATACCACTATTTTGGATAATAATAATGATGATGATGATAATAGTAACAATAATGATGATAATAATAATATAATAATAATAATAATAATAATAATAATAATAATAATAATAATAATAATAATATAAATAACAATAATAATAATGTTGGTAATAATAATAATAATAATAATAATAATAATAATAATAATACAAATAATAACAATAATAATAATAACAATAACAAGAATAACAATAACAATAATAATAATAATCATAATAATAATAATAATAATAATAATAAAGGGAACACTTAAAGCAACAAATGAACCGGATAATGAATTCAGTGTACTCAGTTACAGAGGCGAAGGAAGAGGAACAATATGAAGGAGAGGAGGAAAAGAACGAAGAGTGTATTAAAAACAATAGAAAATGGAGAAAAGGCGAAGAGAGGCTGGATAATAGTCAGTGAAAGGAGGAGGAAGAGGAGGAGGAGGAGTTGGGGGTGGTGAGGAGGATTGATCAGAACAGGGAGCAGTAGACGAAGGGACAGAAAAGAGATGATAGCAAGGAAGGACAAGGAGAAGGAGGAGGAAGAGGAGGAGGAGGAGGAGGAGGAGGAGGAGGAGGAGGAGGAGGAGGAGGAGGAGGAGGAGGAGGAAGAGGAGGAGGAGGAGATGTGGAGGACTGAACAGAGCAGGGAATAGTAGAGGAAGGAACAGAGAAGAGATGGTAGCAATGAAGGACAAGGAGGAGGAGGAGGAGGAGGAGGAGGAGGAGGAGGAGGAGGAGGAGGAGGAGGAGGAGGAGGAGGAGGAGGAGGAGGAGGAGGAGGAGGAGGTCATAGCGAGGGACATGATGGGGCAAGTAATGGGAGAGTGATGGTACTCTTGAGGGAGGGAAGGGCCGAGGATGTACAGCCGCCAAGGAACCAGGGAGAGAGGGAAAGAAGAAGGGAGAGGAAGGAGAGAAGAAGGGAAGAGAGAAGGGGAGAAAGAGGGAGAGCGGGAGAATGGAAGAAATATTAACGAGTGTGAGGATGAGAGGGGAGAAGGAATGGAGGGAGAGGGGAAATGAAGAAAGAGAAAGAAAAGAGTAAGAGTCGAAGAAATATGAAGGGAAGGAGATATAAGAGAGAGAGAGAGAGAGAGAGAAGGGAGGGAGAAAAGAAAGAGAGAGAAGGGAACAGAGAGAAAATAGAATAAATATTAAGGAAGGGAGGAGAAAAGAAAAGAGAAAAACACGGAGGAAAGGAAAGAGAAAGAAGAAAGAGAGAATAGAAGATATATTAAGATGGAGAGAAAAAGAGAGAGAGAGAGAGAAAAGAGAGAGAGAGAGAGAGAGAGAGAGAGAGAGAGAGAGAGAGAGAGAGAGAGAGAGAGAGAGAGAGAGAGAGAGAGAGAGAGAGAGAGAGAGAGAGAGAGAGAGAGAGAGAGAGAGAAAAGTGTCAATAAGGATGAAAATAGAAAAAAATAAAGAAATTACAAGGGAGAAAATGTAGAAAAAATGATGTGATATAAAAGAAAGATGAAAAAGTGAAAGAAAGAAAGTGTTACAAAAAATAAAAAGGAAGGAGGAAGGTAAATGAAAACAAAGTAAAATAAAAAGGGAGAGAGAAAATAAAGAGAAAAGGAGGAGGAGAGAGAAAAACGGAAATGGGGAAAGATATACGGGACAAATGTCGACCCTTAGCCTCTGTTTGGAGAGAAATACTTTTCTCTTTTACTCTTATAAGGATTAGAGAGAGAGAGAGAGAGAGAGAGAGAGAGAGAGAGAGAGAGAGAGAGAGAGAGAGAGAGAGAGAGAGAGAGAGAGAGAGAGAGAGTATGGTAATATTGTTGATCGGTAAGTATTCTCCGTGTTTTTTTTTTCTTTCCTTTACTATTCTTTAAGGGAAAACAAATGAGAACAAAAAACCGTTTAAATCATCTCAGCGCCAGATATTACGTTGCTTATGAACGGCCATGTGTCTTTATATGTGTTACCGTGAATCAAAAGGGAGTAAAAAATCTAGAATCACGTTCCTTAAAGTTGTTCTGAGATTTATCAAAAAAAAGAAATAGATTAGAATAACAGAGGAATTTCAGAAATGGAAATGAGTTGCTAATAATCATAGGGGGCACTGGTAATAGACTAAGAAAAATCATATTAATTACTTTCTTGTAAGAGATAGAGTACACAATGAATATAGAGGAAACAAATATGAAAATCTTGGATATCATAAAATTCGGTTCTTTATAGTCGTATTGAGGCTTATCATAAAGTAAAGGAATTAATTCAAATTGGAAATGATATAATTAACAATCGTACAGATATTAAATGAAATACAGTTACAAGCATTGAATTCCTAAATCTCACAGAAATTTTATGAGAAAAAGCAGCTAAATTTATGAAAGCAAGGAAGTACTGTACTTGGATTGCTGTTTTTGTATTTTCTATTTCTTTTTCATTTCTTTAACGCATTCACTACTACCTGTAGTATTTCCACATCTCAGGAAATCACCCTGTCATAATATTGTATATAATATTAAACTATAGTGAAGTAACTACAAATTGCATTCTATCTTTTAATCAAATAGAAATTCACTTTTTAAAACATATCACAACAATTAATTAAAGAAAATGCCTGGAAAAAGAATGTCGAAAAATAGCTGAAACTAACTTTATAACAACACCATACATTCTTACTAGAGCAAAACATCCCTGAGTAAGTGAAAGTATCCTTAGAACATCAAATATCCATGAAAATACACCAAAACATCTTAAGAAAATACTTGTATACTTGTATGAATTCGCTTTAACGAACAGGCAAAATATCATTCTTGCTAAGAGAAAAAATACTCAGAAATACTCAAAATAATCAAAGTTCTCGAAACCCCTTACAATTATATAAAAAAACACTAAGAAATATGAAAGAAAACATCCATGGAATCTGCAATATATCTCAAAAGAGCCAATTTCCCATAACATCTAGCAAAGCATTCCAAAAAAGTACAAAATACTTAAAAAGAATAAATTTCCCTATACAGCCAGCAAAATATCCTCAAAGAATTAAATAAAAAAGCTAAAACCGACCCGCAACTCAGGGGAAATCTTTTAGGACCAGATAACGTTATAATAACCTGCGATTTTCTCTTAACGCGACAGTATTCTCATAAAAGGCGTCGTTTCCCCTTGAGTGGGCGAGGCGACGTGTTGACTGCTAAAATGAGAGAGAGAGAGAGAGAGAGAGAGAGAGAGAGAGAGAGAGAGAGAGAGAGAGAGAGAGAGAGAGAGAGAGAGAGAATGTAAAGGACCCTTGATAACACAGGATAAGGGAAGGGACGAGCGTGTCGAGGCATTGCAAGGGGTGTTTGTCTTGTCCTTTACATCCTTTATCGAGGCCACGAGTCACTGATTGAAACGTAGGAGACTTGTATTAGTGTTGCATTGTATTGAGTTCACTATGTGTTTTAAGCTTAATCTAGTCTCTCTCTCTCTCTCTCTCTCTCTCTCTCTTTATATGTGTGTGTGTGTGTGTGTGTGTGTGTGTGTGTGTGTGTGTGTGTGTGTGTGTGTGTGTGTGTGTGTGTGTGTGTGTGTGTGTGTGTGTGTGTGTCCATAACGTAAATCATATCCTTTTTATTGTAATACCGAAATCTCTCTCTCTCTCTCTCTCTCTCTCTCTCTCTCTCTCTCTCTCTCTCTCTCATCACGGTAACAGATGGCTTCCCTACCATCTTATCCTTCCTTTTCCTTTACCGTCGCTCCCTTCCTCCCTCCCTACCTCCTTTCTCCAGGTGGTACTAGGAGCAATTACTGGAGGGAGGAGGCACCAATAAGGGGCGATTGGGACTGGAAAGAAAATGAGGAAAATTTGGCGGGAAAAGATCAGTTACAAAGAGAGAAAAAAAAGTGTTAATTAAGTTCTGAGTCGTCAGTATTATGTACACACACACACACACACACACACACACACACACACACACACACACACACACACACACACACACACACACACACACACATCAAGAGAGAGAGAGAGAGAGAGAGAGAGAGAGAGAGAGAGAGAGAGAGAGAGAGAGAGAGAGAGAGAGAGAGAGAGAGAGAGAGAGAGAGAGAGAGAGAGAGAGAGAGAGAGAGAGAGAGAATGCCATATCAAACGAGGGAAAGAGGGAAAGAGAGGTGATAAATGAGGGAAATGGATGAAGAAGGGTAGGAGAAGCAAGATATTTAGAGATTTAAATGATAGTTATTACTACTACTACTACTACTACTACTACTACTACTACTACTACTACTACTACTACTGCTGCTGCTGCTGCTGCTACTAGTACTAGTATTACTATTACTACTGCTGGTGCTGCCGCTGCTGCTACTGTTGTTGTTGCTGCTGCTGGTGTTGCTGCCACTACTACTATTACGAAGAAGAAGAAGAAGAAGAAGAAGAAGAAGAAGAAGAAGAAAGAAGAAATAACTAAAACTAAAAATAAAAAAATAACTCAAAAATAAAAACGGAGAGGAAAAATGAATGAGTAATGACATTTATAATAATCTCTCTCTCTCTCTCTCTCTCTCTCTCTCTCTCTCTCTCTCTCTCTCTCTCTCTCTCTCTCTCTCTCTTTGTGTAAAATTTCTAATTAAAACATGACTTAATTCTTCAACTTCTATTTTATTTTTTTCCCTCACCAATTGGCCTCGTCACGGCCTTCACGCCATTCATGCTCTCCTTCATTCCTTTATTTCTTCCCTCACCACATTTACATTTTGTAATTTCCACCGAAAATTAAATTGTACATTTTTCCCTTAACATCCACTGAATAAAGGAGGGTATGAGAGAGAGAGAGAGAGAGAGAGAGAGAGAGAGAGAGAGAGAGAGAGAGAGAGAGAGAGAGAGAGAGAGAGAGAGAGAGAGAGAGAGAGAGAGAGAGAGAGAGAGAGAGAGAGAGAGAGAGAGAGAGAGAGGATGTATAGAATGTAATATGCAATGCTTAATATTTTCTATCTTTCTTTCATACCATACCTCTCCCTTCTTTCCTTACCTCTCAGACACCCTGCATGTCTACCTTTCCACCTTCCTTCCCTTTACCCTTCTCTTCCTACCTCGATAAATCTCGCTCTACACAAGACTCCTCCTCCACCCTTCGCCGGCTGAGTACCGACGAGCACTGAGCTCCATCGACCCCTTCCCGGCTATTTATTATGATTGGACAAATGGAAAGCGACGCTAGGAAACGGCTGCGACACCAAGCCATTAAGGTGAGTCATTTTACAGTCCCCCTTGAA
>NC_059271.1:12553395-12555895 GCF_017591435.1 Portunus trituberculatus | reverse complement strand
GCTGTCTTCTTTTTCTATCTGCCTCATCTGATTGTCTTCTATTCCCTTGTTTCTCCGTGCTCTTGTTATTTCGTGGACTTTACTCTTTCGTTTCTTTTCGTCTATCCTTGTTCTACTTCTCATTTACTCCTTGAATATGCTCTCTCTCTCTCTCTCTCTCTCTCTCTCTCTCTCTCTCTCTCTCTCTCTCTCTCTCTCGTGATCTTCCTTCTTTCCCTTCTCTCTTTTATTCTCTTACTTCAAGTCTTCCTTACCTCTCCTTTCATTATCTCCTTTGTCTCTCCTCCCATTTATTTCCTCTTTGAAGGCCATAACCTTCTCTCTCTCTCTCTCTCTCTCTCTCTCTCTCTCTCTCTCTCTCTCTCTCACCAGAAGTTTAAGAGATAAGAGAGAGATAAGAAAATCACTCTTTGGTAATGGGCGACACTCCCTCCCATTATTTCAACCTCTTATTTACCGGTGATGGGCAGATATGGGGAGGAGGCGACAGAGGGACACTTAGGGCGTGATGGTTGACGGGGGAAGCGAAGGGAGGAGATGGGAAGAGAGAGAGGGAGAGAGAGGAAGGAGTTAATGGTGGGGAGAGACATGTAGAGATAGGGTTAGAAAAGATAGTTGAAATTGAGAGGGGTGTATGCAATGTGTGTGTGTGTGTGTGTGTGTGTGTGTGTGTGTGTGTGTGTGTGTGTGTGTGTGTGTGTGTGTGTGTGTGTGTGTGTGTGTGTGTATGCATCTTTTATATGTATGAATGAATGGGTGGAATGATGGGTGAGGAAGTGTGATGAGGCTGTCATGTGAGGTTGGAAAGTTATGGATTTCGTGAATAAGGAGGACACAGAATTTACATTCTGTAAAGGAGAAGAGAAAATAAGTTAAGAAGGTAGAGGAAGAGAAGATGGAATATGAATAGGAATAAAAGAAAAAAAAAACAAAGCAAAGGAGAAAGAGGAAGTTAAAGAGGAAGAAGATGTAAGAGATAAAATACGAAGAAAAAAAATAATTGAAAGAAGGAAGAGAGAAAAGAAGTTAAAAAAAGTTAGAAAATGAAATAGGAAGAAAATATGAAGAAAATTAAAAAAGGAGAGAAAGGAAGTTAAGAAGGAAGATGGGAAAGAAGTGAGAAAGAAAGAGAAATATGAAAAAAAAATATTGGAGCACAAGAACATTAGGAGGCAACAGGGAGAGATGAAATATAAAGGAAAAAAATGAAATTAGAAAAGAAAAATCAAATGCAAACTTACAAACACCACAATACGTTCTTATCCACACAAGGCTGTTTTACTTGAATAGCCAATAGTAACTACCAGCAACAGAGGAAGGATAGTACAGTAGAAGGACCCTCCTCACCCTTCCCACGACAAGATGCCATTAACAAGACAGAAAATTACCAAAAAATCTAGTGATAAAATGAGGTGCAAAGTACGCCTGGTGATGGGAGATGATGCAAACGATAAATAGCATAGTAGTGTTAAAGAAGAACAGGATTACATACGAGTGACAAAAATGAAAAAGATGTAATCTACGCCTACTTTTACTTTTGCTTTTGTAGATGTTGGCTATCTTAGTACTGTTGACGAGATGGAGGATTACAAAACGAGGCGTAAAATTAATACAAAAATACAAAAGGTACACAAACAATAACAGACATACATATACTTGCTGACTTCTTTCATTTCACTATTCTACACCGATTACTAATAGCAGAAAATGTATCGCAAAATGAACTGCTGCTCCCCACCAGCTACATCTCTATAATGGAAAATGGAAAGATAAAAAAAATATATAAATAGGTAAGATAAATAAATGAATAAAACTGCTTGACATTCCATTTGGTGAGTGTGATAAAAGTTAAACTATCTGTACTAGAGAGAAGGAAAATCAAAAGTGGCTGAATGATTTGAATAGAGAGATTGGAGAGATGATTGAAGGAATTGAAGAGAATGTTGGAAGGATTTAAGAGAAGACAAGAAGAATCTGACAGATAAAAAAAAATGTAGGGAAGATTAGAAGAATTAAGGAGACAAAAAATGGACATGTTTGAAAAAAATGAACAGAAGACTGAAAGATGTAGAAAAAATTGAAGAATGAGAGAGAGAGAGAGAGAGAGAGAGAGAGAGAGAGAGAGAGAGAGAGAGAGAGAGAGAGAGAGAGAGAGAGAGAGAGAGAGAGAGAGAGAGAGAGAGAGAGAGAGAGAGAGAGAGAGAGAATGAAAATAAGTTGACAAGCTGAAAATTAAGAGGAAAAGAAAGAGCATGTGGTAAAAAAATCAAGACGACGTAAAGATAAAATAAAGTAATAAAAAAAAATCTCTTTTATCCCAAAATATACAAACAAAAGAAAAAAGGAAAGTGAAGAGAGAGAGAGAGAGAGAGAGAGAGAGAGAGAGAGAGAGAGAGAGAGAGAGAGAGAGAGAGAGAGAGAGAGAGAGAGAGGAAAGGGAGGGGAGAAGAAAAATTTAACCGGCACGTTAGGGCGAGGGGAGAAGAGAGAGGAAAGAGAT
>NC_059271.1:12545895-12548395 GCF_017591435.1 Portunus trituberculatus | reverse complement strand
CACACACACACACACACACACACACACACACACACACACTCTCTCTCTCTCTCTCTCTCTGATATGATGTATCTGAAGGTGAATATGCCTGTCGTACATGAGTTTTGGTAAAAGATTTGGTGTAAATTCTTTATTTCTATATAGACTGATGTAAGTTTAAATTACTCGAGGTGTCCAATATACAAACACGCACAAAGAGTTCGTTAATCGTACAGTAGAATGTGTGTGTGTGTGTGTGTGTGTGTGTGTGTGTGTGTGTGTGTGTGTGTGTGTGTGTGTGTGTGTTTCACTGTTTGATCTGTTGCAGTCTCTGACGAGACAGCCAGACGTTACCCTACGGAGCGAGCTCAGAGCTCATATTTCCGATCTTTGGATAGGCCTGAGACCAGGCACACACCACACACCGGGACAACAAGGTCACAACTCCTCGATTTACATCCCGTACCTACTTACTGGTAAGTGAACAGGGGCTACACGTGAAAGGAGACACCCAAATATCTCCACCCGGCCGGGGAATCGAACCCCGGTCCTATGGCTTGTGAAGCCAGCGCCTAACCACTGAGCTACCGGGTTGTGTGTGTGTGTGTGTGTGTGTGTGTGTGTGTGTGTGTGTGTGTGTGTGTGTAACGTGGATATCAGACACTAGCTTATTTTTCATTGTCACTTTTTTTAAATAACTTCAGTTCCTGCATTAGTAATAATTTCAATTTTCAGCAATACTACCATTGCACTATATAACCTCTCCCAGCGCCCAAACAGACACTCGCAATCCGCTAATCACTCGTTTACCCCATACATCACCTCCCTAGAGTGACTCATGTGAGACGACACCTGAGTCTGATGGATGGGAAACGACATTAAACGGAGCTAATTGTCTGTTTTTCAAGTGATAAATGAAGATAATATGTTTGACTGAGTTTCCACAATAAGAGGGTCAATGGCAACAAAAATAACACATGTTTAGTTTTTTCATCAAGGTCTCTGGCAAAGGACAACTAAAAGGAAGTGAAAAAAACACACTCAGCTACCAGTCCCAAAATCAACAACTAAATGGATTATTCACAGTTGGAGGATAAATGTTTCCAGACCTAAATATGTGCATTACAACTAATCTCACGTAGATTAAGTTACGTATTTTACTTTTATATTGAAATTTCCAAACTTATTTAAAAAACTGAATAAATTTAATGAAAAGTTCAAAATACATTCTTTTCTACCTTCTTCACCAATAAAAATGTAATAAGCCTTTACAAAATAGTTTAGTCGATATCTGACAGTTAAACACTGTCCAATCTCTCTCTCTCTCTCTCTCTCTCTCTCTCTCTCTCTCTCTCTCTCTCTCACACACACACACACACACACACACACACACACACACACACACACACACACACACACACACACACACACACACACACACACACACACACACACACAGTTAGTCAGTCAGAAATCGAAGCTCAAGTGTGCGTAGGAAAGTGACAGCTTGGTAGAGGATCAAGGATAGCAACCTTTGTGCCTGTCTTGTCTTCAGTTACACACTTGACGCGCCTAAGTAATGTATGGCAGAGAAGCATTGCTAAGACTCTTTCTCCTCCTCCTCCTCCTCTTCCTCGTCTTGCTGTGATGTACGACCGGTAATTTGGAGCAAGGGGAGTGAAAGCAAAAGTTTTAAAGGGGATATTACTTAGTGCAATCAATGGTTGTCGTTCGTGGAAGTTTGTAAAATCACTTCTGAGATCGATAGGAAAGTTTTAGGGAGAAAGAAAACTCCACACTTAGTATACAGCATCTAAAGGAAAGGACTGGAAGTAATGCGTTCTTGCTTTATAAATTCAGATGTAAAAAATATATAAGTAAATCTACGGAGAAATATAGTGGTAGATGACTAGAATAAACTAAAAAATAGGATCGCAAGGAAATAAGGGAAGCTTCAAGAAACCTGTAGATCTACAGGTGGAAGTCCATGCTTTTTTTTTTTGTATCAAGTCAATTGGCAGTTTGATAAGACTAGATAAATTCATGGATAATGATTACAAGTAGATAGTCATGTCAGAGTTATACAGAGACTGCCAAGAGTAGACCAATAGATTTTGTATATTATCTTATATTCATACGTTCTAATGCTATTATATATCTCGAATTACATCTCCTCAGATAAGATAATTGATGTAATGAACAATTAACATAATTTGACCAACCTTCACCACAAGAAAATCGATTAACTGCAGTAACATTACAGTTTTTTTCTTTAGTTCTTGTTACAATGGTTTAGTCACCTAAGCTAACCCTTACGTAATAGTACTGAAACCATATGAAAAATCCAAAATACAAGGAACATAGCAAACCAGTTTTATATGAATAATTGCTGAAGAAGTAGATCAAAAATAGGAAAAAAATCAAAATACATCAAACACAACAAACTAACCTCACATAAACAAACGAGAAAGAAGCAGTTAAAGATCCTTATGACAGCCAGACACACACTACATATCAATCT